>NC_045754.1:20080054-20082912 GCF_008692095.1 Etheostoma spectabile
ACCCAGACTTCAAAATAAAACAGGAAACAGACAAGACAAAAAATACCTACAAAAAAACGCAGGACAGGACAGAACCAGGCTAAGAAATAAACACAGGAAAACAGACTGCAACTATAAAACAAGACAAAAACACCAAACCATAACAATGAGTGGGGTAATTTACGAGGTAAACAGTCGGTTCCATTAGCGACTGCGCTAAGCTAATCAGCTGCTAACGCTGAATCGCCCACCCAGGTAAAAAAAGCTTCTTGACGGTTGTTTGGCTCGAGGTCGTGGGACAAAGGACCCTAGGGTGAAATCACTCGGAACCATCGCTTTAAGAAAGAAGTCCAAGAACACACTGACATTTACAAAGGGAGAAAACAGACTTCTGGCTTAGATTGCTAAAATCAACAACAAGAAACCAACAGTAAGGTGGCGTAAGGTGAAAAACTATTATTTCTCTGTATTGTATTTATGTATATGGGATAAAGACTAATTTTGGAAGAGGAAGTAATACGATAAATCACATGTGGAACTCCAAACACATGTTGGCTTCAGAAATCGTACATACATAGCCAGTAGAAGACATCTTTTGTCTGTCCTGTATTTCTGTATGCGGACGAGACGTCCTAATTTGGCTTTTAACACCAGGTAGAGTGATGATTTTATGTGTATACCTTTACCACATGCCGGCAGTGCATTTTATTGTTTTTATTTTATTATACCTTATTATATTTGTGCTTTTATTGTGTTATCTATTTATTCTGTATTATCATTTTGTGCAGCACTTTGGAAACCTTGTGTTTGTTAAAATCGTGCTATATAAATAAAGTGGATTGGATTGGACTTATGTATTTTAGAAAATAGAGCTACAGTTGCCTAAGGACTTTACCAGGTTTAAGTATGAAATATTAGATAAGGATTTTAACATCAATGAGCTCATGGCTCATAATGCTTTCACATTATACACATTTGCACATTTTAACACTTATAGACATTTCCAACTTGGCCTAAGAACAAAGTAAATACGCAATTGGGATAATCGTGAAAAAAATGTCCGAACAACACTTTGTATAACACATTTTCACATCATGGCAAGTCCTTTAGAGCAAAGTAACAAACAATAGAAGTAAAAAATATAAGAAAAATAAAGCCATTACAATAAAACCATTAACAGCAATGGGTGGATGGAAAGATAGTGTGAAGATGGTCATGTGTGTAACTAGATCAGACAAGGTGGACGATTCCATTTGCTCACACGGGGACACGGAAAGGAGGAAAAGACGGTATAAAGGTCATTCTGTCAGATAACTTTGGGTTGGTTCTCTGTGTAGCATGAGTGAGCGTCTCTTCAGAAGCTCCTATCACACCACACCAGCCAGGATTAGCTAGCTCCAAGTAGTGAGGGAGGAAACAGTCCCTCTACCTATGAACAGGGCTGGCACCACACCTTCTCATTTGCATTCCTGACTCGTATTTTAGTATGCCGAGACATCATGTATTTTAGAAAATAGAGTTCCAGTTGCCACAAGGACTTTTTCAGGCTAAAAAATGTAATCTTGGATAAGGGACGCTTTTGCCAAGTCTAAAGCCAGTAATGGAGGAAGGACACTTTTCTCCATATCTACTCTGAAACCCAAGTTCAACAGATGATCTGTGTGATTTAATGGTTGCTTTAAGAGTGCTGCAATGAGCCAATCACTGACATATGTGGCCACAAGGATCTATAGCTAGGTGAGGGGCCTTTCTCCTGCCTCCTGCCTCCTGCCTCAGGACATGTTCCTAATACCTTTGGAGGACTAGATGCATCCCTGATGTGTCCTCTGTGGGTGGTACACTGCAATGCAGGTATAAGCATTTGTACATCAAATGTAGTGAGCCAATCACAAGAACCAGACTGCTTCTTCTAACTAAACGGAAGAGGAAGCCTCTGGGAGCCTTCCTACAGGAAAAATATTTTTCCTTTTTATACAACAGATCCATGGGAATCGGTGCCCTAAAAGGGGCATTAGGGCCGTCTGTCAAAGGTCTAGCATTGAACCACAGGAGTGATGGCATCCACATTTTCACAAAACTCATCATGCCTTTTTTTTCTACTGTTTTGCATCCTTGTGACGGCCGCCCCCCAGACTACGATACCCATCATATAGGACAATATTTAGTCTCAGATATTGGTGTAATATCCATATGGGGTGGCAGTAGCTCTGTCTGTAGGGAGTTAGGTTGGGAACCGGAGGGGTGCGAGTTCAAGTCCACATACGGACCAAGGTATGACGGACTGGACACACTTCCCGGCCAATGCCAAGGTCCTCTTGAAAACTGCTGGGGGTGCATTTGCATGGGCGGCCCTCCCTCTGACATATCTTCGTTAGTGAATAGGTACTGAGCATGTGTGTGTAGTTCAGGCCTGTGTGTAATAACAACAGATTGTAATTTCCCCTTGTGGGACTATTATTATTGTATATTGCCCAGGCCTAGCAGTTACCTATCTGGAAATAGCAAAAATACCAGTCTAGATCGAGGTTTGTGAATCAGCACTGGTGTCTTGTCAGCCAGATTTATAGGGGAATGGTCTTTCCCCTCCCTGACACTTAGGCCTTGGTTTCACCCAAGTCTGTTTGGACAGCATGACAGAAACTTCTAAAGAGGTCACTGTAGCGGTATTCTCAACGTGAGACATGAAGCAAATGCTTTGAGAGAGATCACAGAGCACAAAGTTATCCTGTCTCGTGTTGGTTTTCCTTTGAGAAAAAGACGCTTTTCTCAGTGAGGATTCAGGCCAGTGCAGGGCCACGTGAGAGCCCGGCTGACTGACTGACAGATAGACAGAGGTGGTGCAGAGGGGAGTGGGGGTGGGGGGGAGGCTGGATCAGCAC
>NC_045754.1:20082922-20085290 GCF_008692095.1 Etheostoma spectabile
TGCCATGCCACAAATCTCTCCCATCGCCTCTGAAAGTCAGGCTTCGCTGGCTTCAGGCAGACCTGCAGGCATCGCCAGCCCGGCACATGAGCTTTTATCAGCCTCGGCCCAGATGGCACTGCGGCGGTAGAGTCCTGACACCTCCACTGATGAGGAATGGGAAGGAGGGCAAGGGAGGAAAATGGAGGAGTGTGTGTGGTGTGTGTGTGTGTTTGGCAGGTTGAGGAAAAGAAGAGCACAGCAAAGAAAGGAAAATCGAAGGTAGGGTGGAATAAGTTCAACTTTTACTCTAGAAACTACAGCAGAAAACTTTTAAAATCTCAAATGAATGTACTGTAGTATTTGGATCATGTGTAACAACATTAAAGTAAACCTTTATGTCTGGTAAAAAGAACTTTTCTCGTCCTATTTTTGCCAGTAGAAATAAGTCCTAATAGTAGTCACAGTAGTAATAATTATACTTGAATATGTTTCTATAACCGCCCTATGCAAGTTTGCCAGATCAGGTAGTGGATCTGTAGTTTGAATGAGACAATTCTACTTCCAACCTGTAGGCGGACCAAAGAGGAAAGGTGCTGTGGCGTTGCTTTAACCCTAAGAGTTGACAAAATACATATATTTTTTCAAAAATAAATCCAGACGCTTTTGCCCTTATGACAATAATCAAAATAATAATATCATATTTACTTATATCACACCAACAGCAATGCTAGACAAGCATTTGTGGTGTCTAAAACAGCTCTCTTGTATGATTGGAGTCATCAAGTGCAAAAAAAACACCATAATGAACATTATAACTCATATAAAGGACAAACTATTTACATTTCTTCAAAAAAGGCCCAAATGTATCCCAAATCTCAAAACAGTGATGCGTTCTTCTCTGTAGAACGATAATAGATGATCTTTGATCACATTAGACTAGCCTGACTTGGAGTGATCTATCTTTCCCACTATGAACTATCTTTGTTCTCACTCGGATCTCAGATGCCCATATAAGGCATAACGTGACGGACCTGCCTTCCCATTGGTTGGAAAAATGTCAACACTAGAGCCCGACCGATATATCGGCGGGTCAGTATATTGGTTGGACAAATATTAGGCATTTCCCGATCTATCGGTATCGACATTTATAATGGACGATTAAAAATAAAAAAATATGTATATATATATTTATAAATATTCATTCATCAGAATCATTTATAATGACAAATGATTATGATAAATTAATATTTAAAAAATAAAAACGGACCGTCAACAATGTTATGAGCGTTGCATAGTTTGTCCACCAGAGGGCATTTGTATTTTATACATTTTATTTATCAGAACTTTAATATATTTTGATGTTCCTCTGTGACAACAAAACAAGTGATTATCATATTATTTTAGTGAGAACTCATAAATAACTACAAATAACTAATGTTAGAGAAATCGGGTTTCTGGATTTTTTTTTTTTATGTACTGCCGATCGGCCGATATATCGGCATGTCGGATTTTTTAATAACCAAATATACGTATCAGTATCCTTTATCGGTCGGGCTCTAGTCAACACACTCGCACAGCTTCATGGGGAACGTTTTTCCACTGCTGGTAAAAAAAAAATTGTTTCAAAAGAAGCTGAAGGAAGCAACAAAAATCACCGCTGGAAAAAAAAAACCAGGAGTTTGGGAATTCCGACGGAGTTCAGACGTCGACATGACTATTGTTCGCCGACACAAAAGGGTAAGTTAAGTTTCCCGGTAACGTTAGCTTTCATTTGCATGTGTTAGGGGCCCCGGTCAGTATTTACTATACGCTATATGAAGTACATGAACTTTAGCAATCATGATTACACACCAAAACATGTATGATGTGTACTGTTTGTGTTTCAGAGGCATTCCGCTTTGCAAAACGCCGCCGCAGACCGCCTGGTGGGCGATGTCCGACCGGTGAAACCTCTGGTTCGGACCTGCTGGACTTCGTATAATCTTATGAGCATGGAGAGCCTTATGACAACGACTGGGATGCATCTGGGCCAGCAGAGCCAGGGGGGGGGACACTGTCACGGGGTGCAGAGGAAGAAGACCGGGATGTACGGGAGGGTTTGCTGCGCACTTGAAAAGCTAAATAAAAACTTTTCTTTGATATATTGTCTTGTTTTTTTTAAGGTAACAGTGTGCAATATTGGAAACGACATAAAGCCCCTAATAGGCCTGAATATTGAACAGTTGAAAAGTGAGAATAGTGCAGAGCGTAGATAATCTGTCGGTGTCCGGCTAGATTTTTTTTTTTGAATGTCGCGGTTGTTCCGGACACACACTCCGCACTCTTGTTTGCTAAAAACGCAGTGATAAGTGACGATTCTCTCCGACCAACCAGCGGTCTGCAGGTT
>NC_045754.1:20085300-20085397 GCF_008692095.1 Etheostoma spectabile
CTTTTGGTTTTGCCTCAGCTCGCTTGGAACCTCGACTGAGGTAGTAGTTCAGGCCTAAAGCCAGTAAAGCAAAAAAGGCAAGTAGAGTCGAGGCGAG
>NC_045754.1:20085407-20088697 GCF_008692095.1 Etheostoma spectabile
TACCACGCAGTGGAAAACCGCCATTAGACAAAACGGTAGCACAGAGGTAGCGGCAAAAATGACAGAAAACGTGATCAATTATGGACAAATCTTGGATGTAATTTTGGATTTATTGCTCAACAACCCCCCAACAAAGGCACAAGTTCCAGACTGGATAGAAAATCTCCTGTAAAGGCTAGAAAGACGCAAAAAAAGACTGTCTGTTTTTGCTTTTAAATGATTAAAATAGAATAAGAGATGCCGTTCTCAGCCTCAGAGGGTTGAAGAACTGCACTGCATTTAGCATCGCGCCTTTGTTGGGGTGCAAATAGGTCACTGACAGAATTGTGTACAGTGTATACTGTAGAAGCAGCTTCAGAAACACATCATCCTGTGCATGGCGCGGTGTGTGAGATAATAATGAGTAAAACAAAGCATCTTTCAGCCCCTTTGGTTGTTTGAATGAATGAAGAGGAAATGAATGTCTGGGGGGGAAAATCGCAGGTTAAAGCTACTCCACAAAAAACATACAATATTCACGAGTGTGTACACAGCACCATAAAAAGCTCTATATCACGAGTTCAACTATTGGCCTTCCCTTTAAGCAATGCACACCAATTCCTTCTTGGTGATAAAGCAAGTTCTAAAAGGTAACAGACTCAACCAATTTCATTCTCCTGCTTTTCCTTGCCGTTCCACTTCGCGATTGTTTAGATCAATTTTGCAGTGGATAATTTCTGCTGCGCTGCTCACTAGCCTGCCATGAAATTGGCAGTGAGGTTGCCTTCAGTTTGCAGAAGAGAGGAGAGGAGGAGGAGAGATGAATGGAAGATGGGGAGAGAGAGACAGTGAGAGAGGTAGAAAGAGGGCGACGCGCAGACAGAAGCGCTAGAGAGCCCCACAGGCACTGTGCTGTTTTTAAAACCAGGAATAATCAGCGGCATCACAGAAATCCAAAAAGAGAGGGTCAAAAGCAACAAGGCAGAGTGGAGTCAAAGGCCTGAGGCACTCGTCACACACAAATACATCTGTTACTGGTGATTCAAAGATGTCACACCCCGGGATAACGGCACTGTCAAAAAGCATGTACATCACAGACTGAGACCTGCAACGACTCACTATGGCAACTGCACCACACTGTTCAGTGCACAATACTGTCAACGGACTTCAACGGGAAGACAAAGCACACGCCGCCTCGCTATGGCAACTGAGGACGTAAAACACACTTTGTGACAGCACGCAAAGAGAGGTCAGGTATTTATTTAACACTATTTTGACGACTGCTCCTGAACTGTGGAGTGTGTGTGTGTGTGTGTGTGTGTGGGGGGGTGGGGTGTAACAATCAAGCAAAGAATTGCAATTTCCCTGTCAAATAACAAAAGGGAATTTTGCCTGTTGACCAGGTCACAAGTGTGAGCAAATCGCACTCATATTCAAGCGATTGACATATTCAAGATATATTACCCACCTTTTTTTAGGCTAAGTTGGCCAGTTTAACTGATTTGAATCTAATACCGGTTTCCTTCAGCTTCAGCTTTTGTGGCTGGTCTACATTGTTCCATCCTTCACAAAATGGCTTGAGCGCTGTGGCATGGTCACGCCGGCTGATGTCGACACCCGGGACAAAGTGTATTCTTGCCCTGCCTCAAACTGTGTCACCGAACTGTGTCCCGCACACCTGCACTGTGTGCCATTGATTGCCCCTTGTTCCACTCAGTCATGAAAAATGCAGCCTTGTTTTCCCATTTAACAAAGCAGGACATTACGACCATACATTTGGTCTCTGCTTTGAGGACCCCAAAACTAAGGGGGGGGGGTGGGGTGGGGGGGGGGGGGGGGGGGGCATGGTGGGGGTGAGGGCATGGACTAGACCAACTGCCACTCTGCTTGTTTGAAAGCCATGGGTGGTGGGGAAGCAGAGAAAGGGGAGGTAATCTGGATCTGCCCCTTATGGGTCATAAGGGGCAAATTCCAGATCGGCACCGGAGCTTTAATTTTCTCAAAGGCAGAGCAGGATACCCAGGGCGGTTTACACCTAGCACCATTTCTAGCCACTAGCGGGGGGGGGGGGGGGGGGGGGGGCGGCAAGCAAGGTTGTTAAAAAAACTCATAAAGTGAAATTTTCATGCCATAGGAACAAGAAATATGTTCAGATAATAAAAACGTTATTGTCTATCATGAGTGACGTAAATTAGTCTGGCTGAAATGGCATAAAATACATGTAAAAAAATAGATAAGATACATTTAAACCAGTGCAAAAACATTGACAATACAAACTTTTTGTTGCTACATGCAACATCTACAAAAAAAAAAACACTGAATAGATATGTTGCCTCTGTGTGACCTTTCAGCGTGGTGATGGCAGTCGGGATGAAGGAGTCTTTCGTGTACGTTTCTCCGAGCAAACGGGACCTTGTGACGCCGAGCTGATGGTGAAAGGATTGGTGGAGGCGGTGGGTGAGATCCTGATTGTGAGCGTGAGTACGGATTCAGTGAGTGACCGGTGAAGCACAGTTAAAACGTCCTTGCTGACACAGCGGGTGGAGGCGCCGCTGGGGCTTTCTTGCACTTTCTTGAGTCAGCGAGGTATTTAAAAACTTCGACCCGCTCAGCTGACCCTCGACGCTGAGGGGTTGAGACACTCGCTGTGAGCTCGGCGTTCCCCCGCTCCGACAGCACAGCGTTGAAGCGGCTTTTTATTTGCATAGGTATTACTTCTGTTTTCTGTCTGCACCACATAACACTGGTTCACTACTTGCTGTCTGCATGTTGGCAAAATGGCTTCTCACCATCACACCGCATCGCAATGCATCACACAGCACACTGTGAGACAGCCGTTTACAGCCTCACCTTTCTACTAATGAGAGGCACAGAATGTGTTAGAAAACTGTTTTTGCAGGCTGAAGAGTTCTCTCCATGGCGTGTTAATTGCACATCATGTGTAAAAGTGAAGGAGCGCCCCTTTTCATTTTTCCACACACGCTACTACATCTACACTGGATATTCCCTTTCATCATGGAAGAGAAAACTTTGATTAAAATGATGCTGTTATTTTAAGTTATAAAGTTTTTCTGAGTCCAAATTTAAAATGAAAAGCCTTTTATCAAGGTCAAAGTTGTCTTTTTCGACCCTTTTGTGTCTCTCCCTCAGTGTTTTTGTCACTTTTTCAACGTTTGTTGACTTTTTTTTCCTGAGCCTTTTGCAATTCTCTTGGGTTTTTTTTGTACATTTGTCACATTTTTGTCACTTTATTTGACATTTGTTCACATTTTTGTCACTTTTATTGACATTTTTCTCTGTTTTTTACACTT
>NC_045754.1:20088707-20088837 GCF_008692095.1 Etheostoma spectabile
TGTTTTACCAATTGTTTTTTCTCCAAATGCTATAAAATTGACAAAAAAAACACAAATTCAATGAAAGTGTTGAACTGATTATGCATTTAACTTGTGAGGCGCGTTGTTGGGAACCATCCACGTTACTTTT
>NC_045754.1:20088847-20093282 GCF_008692095.1 Etheostoma spectabile
TGTTTGAAAGAAACCCAAATTTCTGATATTGAAACTTTTTTGAAAAGGGGTCAAATTTGGAGGGTTAAACAAGTAGTGTACCAAGGTAATGCTAATAAGGACAATAATTATCCACATGTGGTCTGCTGGCTTTCTCACCATGTCAATAGATGGACTGTTTTTAAGTCTTACAACCACTCAAAGCTCAGAAACACACACAACTCAGGGTTCAGTGTCTTGCCCAAGGACACTTCAACATTCAATTCAATTCAATTCAATTTTATTTATAGTATCAATCATTAACAGGTATCTCAGCCATATACAGATAGACCACACTCCAGAATTTACAGTACAAGCCCAACAGTTCTAGTAGTCTCCTCCAGAGCAAGCAAACAGTGCGGACAGTGGCGAGGAAAAACTTCTTTTAGGCAGAAACCTCGGTCGACCCAGGTCTTGGTAGGCGGTGTCTGACGGGCCGGTGGGGTTAGAATGAAGAGTGGCAATAACAATAATAGAAAATTAGTAGTTGTAGCGGTTCATGGCATAGCAGGACGTTGTGCGGCATACAAGGCCCAGCAGGCGTAGCAGGACGTAGTAAGGAACGTAGGCAGGGCACGCCAGTGTAGCAGTTGACACGATTGGCATCACAGAACATGGAGCGGGACCATGGCGACAGCTGCTACCCTGATTTTGGAGCCTCTCTGAACATGGGACTGCAGGGCCAGGGTTCGAACCACCAACCTTCCGATTGGTAGGCAACCACGCCACCAACTTAGCCACAGCCGCCCTGCATAGAGGTTCACTCCTCGGCGCAGTGGCTGGGGGTTCGACTCCGACCTGTGGCCCTTTGTCATTCCCCCCTCTCTCTCCCTTTTTTAGGTCTTCAGCTGTCCCATAAAAACAAAATAATCTTTAAAATAAAAAATGATCCACACTAAAAATAGGTAGGAGTCCCAACCCATAATGAACAAAGTCTTCCATGGTCAAGTTATTCCTCATGTGAAAATGGGTCATTTGGATTGAACTACGGGCAGCCATATTGCAGCACCCAGGGACCAAGTCCAGTCCTGAGGCCACAGCCTGGGATCAGTAAGTATTCCTACAGCTGACACACATGAATACAATAGAATAGAACAGGAAGCCTTCATTGTCATTATACACAATTGCAGTACCTGTGCAACGAGATTGAAGCAACCCCTTTACAGTGTCAACACAAAATATAAAAATATAAAAATATAAAGTATAGGTAGTGAAGAAAAAAAAGAGGGGGGGGACCAGAGGGGGAGGGGGGGGGGGGACCTGGTGCACAGTCCTGAGTGCAACTATATACATATATGAATTAGCTTTGTATACACGTTATGTGAAAAGCAGTTAAGTATTAATAACAAATAAATAGGTATTGCACTGTAATGAAATGGTTAAATATTAAATATTGCACTGTATGAAATTGCACAGAATTCCAGTGTCCTTTTAGGTATTACACTGTATATATTTGTCTTTGGACTGTATGTATACTTTCCAGGTACTTTACTCGAGTAGTTCCATTGTAGTTACTTTGTCTGCGCCACTGAATTCCTGAAATTAATATTGCACTTTTTTTTTTTTTTTACTTTACTGCATTTATTTGACATCTTCTGGTTTCTTAGTAGATTAACATTTAACATACTGCATACAATCCATCTTAATAAGTCATTTACACCTTTATGAGTCCTAAAAGAGTACTTTCATAACACAACTGAACTTAAAGTAAGTCATTTATTTTTTTTATATTAGTGCAACATATTGCGCATATTACGTCTTCTTTCATGATTCTCACACTTATTTCTAAAAACAAATCTTGAAAAAAGGTGATTTCTATTGGAAACAGATAAACATAATAGGACTAGACTGGCAGATCTTACTATTTAAAAACATATTTTAGGATTTAATAATACATGAATCCTTTGCTTTCTAAAATTTAGATTTTTTTGCAGTGCAAAACACAATATAATCATCACATCCATGATTATATTGTACATTGAGACAATAAGCTCCGCCTTGGCCAGCTACAACATAAAAATGCTTTTTATCATGTTGTTTTGATCATGTAGATTAATAATAATAATAATAAAAATAATAATAATCTCATAACCAGGCATTATTACAACATGGTCGATTCTGCATAACGAGTACTTTTACTTTTGATGTTTTGCGTTACTAAATAACATTTTGAATGCATGCAAGACCTTTACTCTAACCATGAATTTGTACAGTGTTGTAATGTTACTTATAATAATAATAATTTATTTATAATAATTTCTATAATTCATACTCTTTATTGATCCCCCATGGGGAAATTAGAATTTACACTCGGTTATTACACTGTCAAATAATACTACTACACACAGGCCTGAAATACACACACATGCTCTAATGTCAGAGTGAGTGGGCGGCCAGTGCTGGAGCGGTTGAGGGGGGTTCGGTGCCTTGCTCAAGCGCACCTTGGCAGTGAACTGTCATCTCTACAGCAACCAGTCCACACTTTGTTCTTTGGTCCGACTTGAACCAGAGACCAGTGCCTTGCTCGAGAGCACCTTGGCAGTGAACCAGGAACTATCATCTCTCCAGCTACCAGTCCACACATCGTACTTTAGTCTGAACAGGGACTTGAACCAGCAACCCTCCGGTTCCCAGCAGTGAACTGTCATTTCTCCAGCAACCAGTCCACACTTTGTACTTTGGTCCGACTTGAACCAGAGACCAGTGCCTGCTCGGGAGCACCTTGGCAGTGCAGTGAACAGAACTATCATCTTCCAGTTACCAGTCCACACATCGTACTTAGTCTGAACAGGGACTGAACCAGCAACCTCGGTTCCCAGCAGTGAACTGTCATTTCTCCAGCAACCAGTCCAAACTTTGTACTTTGGTCCGACTTGAACCAGAGACCAGTGCCTTGCTCGAGAGCACCTTGGCAGTGAACCAGGAACTATCATCTCTCCAGTTACCAGTCCACACATCGTACTTTAGTCTGAACAGGGACTTGAACCAGCAACCCTCCGGTTCCCAGCAGTGAACTGTCATTTCTCCAGCAACCAGTCCACACTTTGTACTTTGGTCCGACTTGAACCAGAGACCAGTGCCTTGCTCGAGAGCACCTTGGCAGTGAACCAGGAACTATCATCTCTCCAGTTACCAGTCCACACATCGTACTTTAGTCTGAACAGGGACTTGAACCAGCAACCCTCCGGTTCCCAGCAGTAACTGTCATTTCTCCAGCAAAGTCACAACTTTGTACTTTGGTCCGACTTGAACCAAGAGACCAGTGCCTTGCTCGAGAGCACCTTGGCAGTGAACCAGGAACATCATCTCTCAGTTACCAGTCCACACATCGTACTTTAGTCTGAACAGGACTTGAACCAGCAACCCTCCGGTTCCCAGCAGTGAACTGTCATTTCTCCAGCAACCAGTCCAAAATTTGTACTTTGGTCCGACTTGAACCAGAGACCAGTGCCTTGCTCGAGAGCACCTTGGCAGTGAACCAGGAACTATCATCTCTCCAGCTACCAGTCCACACATCGTACTTTAGTCTGAACAGGAACTTGAACCAGCAACCCTTCAGTTCCCAACTCTGTATGGACTGAGCTACTGCCACCACACCAGGGTAAAGGATCTGAATACTTTTTTTCCAGTACTGCCAGAAAGTGGAGATACCTGTACAAATATGCTAAACTCCAGCTGATTCTGGGAGGTTGGTCAATGCTAACCAGTGAGCTGCAGTGAACTACTGAGAAACGTATGATCAACTGAAGCAAATATCCACAAACCCCAATTCCAATGAACCCACCTGTTTCCAATGAACCTGTTCACCTGTGGAATATTTCAAACAGGTGCCTTTTGAGCATTCCTCAACTTTCCCACACTTTTGTTGCCCCTGTCCCAGCTTTTTTGGAACGTGTTGCAGGCATCCAATTCAAAATGAGTGAATAGTTGCACACAAAAAAACAATAAGGTTTATCAGTTTAGACCTTTAAAATCTTGTCTCTGTAGTCTATTCAATTGACAATAAGTTGAAAAGGATTTGAAGAATATTGTATTATGTTTTTAATTTGTGAAATAGTGACGTTGTTTAATGTATTGATTTTCTTGGGTTTTTTTCGTGGGGGTGAGCACGAATTTGATTTATTTCAGGATTTTATCAATTTCAATGGGAAGCATCTTTTGTGTACGAAACATCACGATTACGGTGGCGAGTAGAATTGAAAAGCCGAAAAGCCGCGTAAGGAGGGTGGTTGGGGGGGGTTGATGGGTCAAATAACAAATAACTTTTACCCTGGAGACCGGGGATCGCATCCCGCACGTGACGGTTACTTTCCGTCTCCTCCTAACCACAACCGTCCCGTTGTTGTAGCCCGTCCGCCGAGTGGCGGTCCATCCCGTTGTTGTAGCCCGTCCGCCGTGTCGTGGTCCGTCCCGTTGT
>NC_045754.1:20093292-20099636 GCF_008692095.1 Etheostoma spectabile
CGTCCGCCGTGTCGTGGTCCGTCCCGTTGTTGTAGCCCGTCCGCCGTGTGGCGGTCCGTCCCGTTGTTGTAGCCCGTCCGCCGTGTGGCGGTCCGTCCCGTTGTTGCTGGTACGTGGCGTTTCATTTCCCCGTTGTTGCGTCCCCCAGAGACCGCGGATCGTGTCCCAGCGACCGTTGTTGTCACGTCTACAGCGGGTGACGTTTCATTTCCCCGTTGTTGCGTCCCCCAGGGACCCCGGATCTTGTCCTGGCAGCCGTTGTTGTCCCCTAGACCAGACTGCTGCAGTCCAGTCTCACCGCAGTTCGTGAAATGGTCTTGTTATTTTGAGATTTTGATTCGTCAGCAGGGACACGATTTCCTCGTTTATGGGAACGTGACCGGGTTGTTTTACACGTCCCCACGTCATTGGAACTGGGCTTTGTACAAGATATTAGAGATGAAGCTTCAACAAAAAAACTATTACACATTCCAAGTAAAAAGTGGGGACAAACTGTTAAGCAGACTTTACTGGCAATCATAATTAGGAGCCACTGGGGGAGAACAGAAAAATCCATATAAATGACACGACCATGAATGTTACAGTGATCCATAACTACACAAGGCACCTACAATCAACAGACACTGCAGTATGCTACTGTCTGAGTGCCTTTATTCTCTATGGTTAAAAAAAAAAGTGTTTCATAGTAAGCCACCCATTATCTCTGAGCACCATGAAGCAGATATTTAAACATCTATTATGTGCCATTTAGGTTGAGCTCCATACATCCTATCTTTCAGGTGTTCTTTTATCACTAGATGTTGGATGATTACACTGAATGTCATCCAATGGGGGTCGTCTGAATAACAGACAATCTCTGAAAATGCTCAGCACTTGCAGAGAAGAAAAAAAAACTTGGCGAGAGTAGAGACTGCACCCTGTTGAATCTTTATTAGCGTTAACAGGCCACCGCTCTGAACATATAAGGGTGTCTTTGTGAAATGCTGCTGAAGCTCTCAAAATCTCTCTCACTGCCGCAACACACCCTGGGCACATCTCTGCAAAGTTTTTTCTTCGCCTCTTAGCAAGCCGTTTTGTTGCCGGATGTGATTATTGAACGTTAAATTCTGCGGCAGCCGGGAAACCAGATAAAGAGTCGAGAAAAATCCCCGTTTGAAAACGGATATGCAGACTTAGAACCATAGCTTAACTGTCATTTGTAATCAACTTGTTTGAAACCTTTTGCTCTCATCTCTTTCTTTGAGCCCCTGTGGTATTTTCCCCTACTCGGAGTCGCAACATGCTGCTGAATAAAAAAAAAAAAAAAAAAAAAAAAAAGCATCAGAAGAAGCTTCCCTCATCCCATCCAAAAAACAAGTTTTTGAAAAAAAAAAAAAAAGGAAAGGCGGAGGAAGTGGTGTCTTTTCTTTGAGCATTTTCCATGTGGACGTTGCTGATTTTTCATGTCTCTGAGCACATCTGAATACTGTTTACCATCTCTGCGCGCCCAATGTTATCTCAGATTGATTCAATGAGATTTTCCACACTATTTGACAATGTGTGCAGGCGGTTTATTTTGGCGGTCGTCTTACAGCTCTCAGCCTGGTGGCGAGGCTAATCTCGCTCAGGTTGGGGATCAACTGTCTCGGCGGGACTCCAGCAAGTGGGGGGGGGGGGTTAGCTGTCTGTCTACGGTTCAAAGACGGACTCTGATTAAAATTCTTGAGGCAAAAGCAGAGGCATGAGACACAGAGAGAGAGAGAGAGAGAGAGAGAGGCAGAGGGCGGAGAAACAGTACAGGGCTCCCCAGTGTTCCTGTCAAGTTTGGTGTCTTTGGTGCACGGACGGTGGCCACTGCTGCTGCTGCCGCCTCACTGCGAATACTTGGCAGCCCTACGTCTGGATCTCTGAAGATAAACGGGTGCTATTAATATACAAACAGAAGCAATTACTGGGAGGCAGAGGAGAGGAGAGGGATTGGATTAGGTCAGGATGAGCGCTAGTCTCACTGAAGTCTAAACTGATGAGCTGCAGCACTCCAAAGACATCAGAGATACCAATCCCTCCTCACTGACCCCTGCATCCCCACAGCCTGCAGCCACACAGGGAGATAACACTCCTGTGTGTGTGTGCATATGTGTGTGTGTGTGGTTGTGCGTGTGTGTTTGTGTGTGTGTGTGACAGGACTCTACATGTGCAGACCTGTGTGCATTTCTGTGTATGGTCCTTTTTTAAAATCTATCGCACAAAAAATGAAGGCCCTGTGTTTTGTAACATAACTTCCACTGTGTGTCTCTCTATCTAACATAGCTGCTTCCCCTGCTTAGTTTAGTTTTGGGTCCATTTCTCACAGTTGTGTATTTTGAAATGTGCCAAATGTTGGGTGAGCATTACTTTGGAAGCCAGGGGTTAATGTCAAATGGTGTTGGACCCATCATTAGGCCCTGCAGTGGGTATCAGGCTGAGCTACTGAGCCCTCTGACAGGTGACACCATTCTCTAGCACTGACCTACAGTAACATACATTTAAACTGCCTTGGAATCCTGATCCTACCCAAGCCCAAGAGCAGATAATCAGCTACATAACCAGACCATATACCTGCATTGTTTCTGTTTCGGCTATAATGGCTGGGCCAACTGGCTTATCAACCCCAAAAAGTTACAGGGCTGCCAACTCTCACGCATTGGCCGTGAGACACACGCATTTGACTGGTTTCACACGCTCACACGCCACACCCCCGATTTCTCACGCTGAAGTGTCAACCCGGTCGGTCAAATTTCTGATAGATGAGTTTATCTATAGATTTATCTGTTTAGCCACTAGTTGTGCTTTCAGAGACTGTGAGGGGGTTCAAGAGCGCTCCCTGTCTGTGAAAGTTTCGAATTGTCGCAAACTGAGAATATTTTTTTACGATCCATCCCATTTCCCCGGCTTTAGGTATGAGCTCTGAGTATCACAGACCCGTCCGTCGCTTCGTGTCCACTCTCTCTGTAACAATAGAGGTGAGCAGCGCGGCTGGTAGCGTAGCAACTTCAGTTCATGTTAGTGGACCTGCTCTGCTGTGGACAGTGACGCGTTGCATCCGTGTAGTCCTCCGATAATGCGCAGCGTACAGCCTCCTCTAAACTTTGTCAGAGACCAGAGACCCGAATGGGCGTCTGTGTCTGTCAGACGGTCTGAATGAGATCCACCATATCAGCGGAGCAATGACATGCACAGCAGACTATATTACAACTCTCCAAATCTCGGCCAACAGAGATGGGAGGAGTTATATTTTGAATGTGCACAAAGTTGTAAACATGGGCAGAAATCTGGTGAAACACATCTGAGCTATACTATATATAACTATACATAATACACATTAACATATACTATATATCTATACTGCAACATTGGGCCACTATTGTGCTTCTCTAACCTCGGTGCATCTCTAAATGTAACTGTAAATAATTATTTGATGTTTATGAAATGAACAAATAGTCTTTTTTTCCCCAAAAAGTAAATCCAGTAAGTGGGGCCAGAGGATGAGGGCCAAACATTACTGAACATTGGCACAAGTTAAGGATAAGAATTTATGTAGATCAGTGGTTCTTATTCTTTAGAATTTCAGTGGTCTTAGTTGATCCCTCAACATTAATTTAACTTTGGGTCCCTTGTCCCACACCAGGGACCCCTGGACCTGTTCCCCACAGACCCAAATCTTCTCAGCTGTTGATGAGATTTGCTACTGTCTCTTCATGTGTTCATTATGTTTGGCACGTTGTCTGGGTCAGTTCTTATATCTAAGAGTTAATAATGTATATAATGTAATGCTGAATGCCGTAAAACCTGTTGATACTACAACAATCAAAGGTTCTTAACCCTACAGTTTTGCACATATCATGTAAACTTGATTTCTCCATTTTTTTTGCAAAAAAACCTCCAAAGTGCCCTTAATGGTTTATTTTCAATTTTTTTTCCTGGGGGGGCATACCCCCAGACCCCCTAGGGAGAACCCCACCCCCCACATATCACAAATCACAATTTAAACCCTGAAGGATAAAGACCCCAAAATTGCTTTGTACATGGCAAAATATGGGTTGCCCCCCCAAATCTCACTCCAAGGTTTTGGGAAAAGTTGGCAGCCCTGAGTTATCAACCCCTCTGCTATTAGACACTATTCCATACATGAATCATGTCCCTGGATCTGTCTTACCAAAGAAAGGAAAATTGTTTCAAAATTAAAATGTGCGTGAGTGTAAGTGTGCAGGCAAGTCTACGGAGTCGTCATCAGGTGGGCACCTTCTCCTAAACTGCCTTCATGTTAGCCCACGACACTGACTCACTGGCTCAACAGTTTGTTCCAGCATCCCAGAACCACCCCCTCTTTCCCTGCTCCCACGCACTCAACACAGCCATAGAGCAATCTGCATTTACTTCATTCTTAATGTAACATCACAAGCTAAGCTCATCAACCTAATAACTCATAACATTAGCTAACAACACATGTTAAGCTACCTAGAATGGTGCTATGGCATGCAGTAGAGGTCTGCAAGCCCAGTTCCAGATGCATCAAGTTATGCACTGCTGCATAACTTGATTGATTTATCAAATTTCCAGGCATCCTTATACATGTACAACACGGACCAGGACTAGATTTTGGGCAAGGGTTTTTGGCCCGTGCAGGGCTCTAGCAAGCGGGCTAGCCCACCTAACAATCCTGCTCAGCTACCTCACCTTAGCAACCAACAAAACACATATCAGTCAGTTAACAGCAGCGACTAGCAAAAACAGCTAATATCATGTTAAACCAGTTTACACCAACAACTAATAACAGCTAATGATGTGCTAAGCTAGCTAATATCAATGACTGAGAATAACATCTAACAAAAGCTAATAATGCAACGGGTTTGTATGATGTTGTATGAAAATGTATGCACAACAATTCGTATGATATGCTACAAAATTACTGCAACTGCTGGCTAGTCACGTGTCACATAACTTTGGTTTTGCAGTCTTTACAATTGTCACTCCCCGATGTACGGTAAGTCGAGTGCAGAGTAGCGCATGCGTCACTTTGTGACAAGTAGCATACAAATGCTAAGGAGAGACTTCTGTAATGTCAACACAGTAAAATAGATTTACTTAACCAAGTTGGTCCACACAAGTTACAAGTTAGCATCAAAAACAACAAAGGCTGTCAGTTAAATGGTGTTTTGAGCTAACATTAACAATAAAACAACCATAGATAGCTAAAACAGTTTAGAAATTACTGCTAGCTTAGCTACAAGCTAGCAATCAAACACAACAAAGGCTGTCAGCTGAATGTTTTTTTGAGCTAACGTTAACAATAAAACAACCATAGATAGCTAAAACGTTTTTGAAATGACTGCTAGCTTAGCTACAAGCTAGCAATCAAACACAACAAAGGCTGTCACTTGAATGGCGTTTTGAGCTAACGTTAGCAATCAAACAATCATAGATATAGATAGCTAAAATGTTTTTGAAATGACTGCTAGCTTAGCTACAAGCTAGCAGTCAAACACAACAAAGGCTGTCACTTGAATGACGTAAGCTATCATAGATAGCTAAAACGTTTTTGAAATGATTTCCAACTTCTGTTATTGTTTGTAATGAGAAAAGTTTATTATTTTATGGATTTCACAAATTTCAGTATGACACGTTATGCCTTAAACCGTTTGAATCTGAGCATGCACGACTCACATCTGCACTCGACTCACATTGGAGAGTGACAGTTACATTTTGCCTAGAAACTAGGGTGACCAGACGTCCCCGGTTTCCGGGGACAGTCCCCGATTTTGGCGATCTGTCACACGGCTAGATCTGTCCCCGGAAATGTCCCCGGTTTTCACTGTGACTGACAGACCCGAAATTGGAATGAAAGAAAGAAAATACTGACAAACGGAGCCGATTGTGCGCTCCAGCACAGCTCAGAGATGTTTTAGAAGCCGGGTTTTACGATGCTAAAATCATGATTATTTACATGGAGTCTGGTGGGTTTAGTGAACGCAATTTCGCGGACTTTCAGTTTTAAAAAAGGATCTTAATCTTTAACAGAAAGGTCGACCCCCTTAGAAATCCTTTCCATAATGTTGTCAGACCCTTAGAATATTAATCTGAGTCTGTTAGCAGCAAAACAAGCACTTTTATGAACGTAAATACAAGGGACAATTATTATTAACTTACTGTAGCTTGTTTCTGCCAACTGGAGCGATCTGTTTAATAGCATCAATGTCAAAGGAAAATATGTCCTCAATAGTTTTTATTGTATCTGATTTTCAACGAGCTGTTACAGAAACAAGCCTTGAGCAATAAAGCAAAAGCTGTCAGATAAATGTAGTTAAGTAAACATTACAACATTATGA
>NC_045754.1:20099646-20099738 GCF_008692095.1 Etheostoma spectabile
CTTTCTATCTTGAAATATTAAGACTTTTTTTCTCGAAATATTAGGACTTTCTATCTTGAAATATTAGGACTTTCTATCTTGAAATATTAAGA
>NC_045754.1:20099763-20108206 GCF_008692095.1 Etheostoma spectabile
CCCAGTGCTGGAGCGGTTGAGGGGGGTTGGTGCCTTGCTCAAGGCACCTTGGCAGTGAACTGTCATCTCTACAGCAACCAGTCACACTTTGTTCTTTGGTCGACTTGACCAGAGACCAGTGCGCTTGCTCGAGAGCACCTTGGCAGTGAACCAGGAAACTATCATATCTCAGCTACCAGTCCACACATGCGTACTTAGTCTGAACAGGGACTTGAACAGCAACCCTCGGTTCCCAGCAGTGAACTGTCATTTCTCAGCAACCAGTCCACACTTTGTACTTTGGTCCGACTGAACCAGAGACCAGTGCCTTGCCGAGAGCACCTGGCAGTGAACCAGGAACTACATCTCAGTACACAGCCCACACATCGTACTTTAGTCTGAACAGGGACTTGAACGCAAACATCCGGTTCCCGCAGTGAACTGTCATTTCTCCAGCAACCAGTCCAAACTTGTACTTTGGTCCGACTTGAACCAGAGACCAGTGCCTTGCTGAGAGCACCTGGCAGTGAACCAGGAACTATCACTCTCCAGCTACCAGTCCACACATCGACTTTAGTTGAACAGGACTTGAACCAGCAACCCTCCGGTTCCCAGCAGTGAACTGTCATTTCTCCAGCAACCAGTCCACACTTTGTACTTTGTCGACTTGAACCAGAGACCAGTGCCTTGCTCGAGAGCACCTTGGCAGTGAACCAGGAACATCATCTCTCCAGTTACCAGTCCACACATCGTACTTTAGTCTGAAAGGGACTTGAACCAGAACCCCGGTCCAGCAGTAAACTGTCTTTCTCAGCAACAGTCCACACTTTGTACTTTGGTCCGATTGAACCAGAGACCAGTGCCTTGCTCGAGAGCACCTTGCAGTGAACCAGGAACTATCATCTCTCAGTTACCAGTCCACACACGCTTTAGTCTGAACAGGGACTTGAACCAGCAACCCCGGTTCCAGCAGTGAACTGTCATTTCCAGCAAACAGTCCAAAATTTGTACTTTGGTCCGACTTGACCAGAGACAGTGCCTTCTCGAGAGCACCTTGGCAGTGAAACAGGAACTATCATCTCTCCAGCTACCAGTCACACATCGTACTTTAGTCTGAACAGGAACTGAACCAGAAACCCTTCAGTCCCAACTCTGTTGGACTGAGCTACTGCCACCACACCAGGGTAAAGGATTGAATACTTTTTTCCAGTACTGCCAGAAAGTGGAGATACCTGTACAAATGCTAAACTCAGCTGATTCTGGGAGGTTGGTCAATGTAACCAGTGGCTGCAGTGAACTACTGAGAAACGTATGATCAACTGAAGCAATATCCACAAACCCCAATTCCAATGAACCCACCTGTTTCCAATGAACCTGTTCACCTGTGGAAATTTCAAACAGGTGCCTTTGAGCATTCCTCAACTTTCCCACACTTTGTTGCCCCTGTCCCAGCTTTTTTGGAACGTGTTGCAGGCATCCAATTCAAAATGAGTGAATAGTTGCACACAAAAAAACAAAAGGTTTATCAGTTAGACCTTTAAAATCTTGTCTCTGTAGTCTATTCAATGATAAGTTGAAAAGGATTTGAAGATATTGTATTATGTTTTAATTTGTGAAATAGTGACGTTGTTTAATGTATGATTTTCTTGGGTTTTTTTCGTGGGGGTGAGCACGAATTTGATTTATTTCAGGATTTATCAATTTCAATGGGAAGCATTTTGTGTCGAAACATCACGATTACGGTGGGAGTAGAATTGAAAAGCCGAAAAGCCGCGTAAGGAGGGTGGTTGGGGGGGGTGATGGGTCAAATAACAAATAACTTTTACCCTGGGACCGGGGAGCATCCGCACGTGACGGTTACTTTCCGTCTCCTCCTAACCACAACCGTCCCGTTGTTGTAGCCCGTCCGCGAGTGGCGGTCCATCCCGTTGTTGTAGCCGTCCGCCGTGTCTGGTCCGTCCGTTGTTGTAGCCCGTCCGCCGGGTCGTGGTCCGTCCCGTTGTTGTAGCCCGTCCGCCGTGTGGCGGTCCGTCCGTGTGTGAGCCCGTCGCCGTGTGGGGTCCGTCCCGTGTTGCTGGTACGTGGCGTTTATTTCCCCGTTGTTGCGTCCCCCAGAGACGCGGATCGTGTCCCAGCGACCGTTGTTGTCACGTCTACAGCGGGTGAGTTTCATTCCCCGTGTTGCGTACCCAGGGACCCGGATCTTGTCCTGGCAAGCCGTGTTGTCCCCTAGACCAGACTGCTGCAGTCCCGTCTCACCGCAGTTCGTGAAATGGTCTTGTTATTTTGAGATTGATTCGTCAGCAGGGACACGATTTCCCGTTTATGGGAACGTGACCGGGTTGTTTACACGTCCCCACGTCATTGGAACTGGGCGTTGTACAAGAATAGAGATGAAGCTTCAACAAAAAAACTATTACACATTCCAAGTAAAAAGTGGGGACAAACTGGTAAGCAGACTTTACTGGCATATAATTAGGAGCCACTGGGGGAGAACAGAAAAATCCATATAAAGACACACGACCATGAATGTTCAGTGATCCATAACACACAAGGCACCTACAATCAACAGACACTGCAGTATGCTACTGTCTGAGTGCCTTTATTCTCTATGGTTAAAAAAAAAAGTGTTTCATAGTTAACCCACTTATCTCTGAGCACCATGAAGCAGATATTTAAAAATTATTATGTGCATTAGGTTGAGCTCCATACATCCTATCTTTCAGGTGTTCTTTTATCACTAGATGTTGGATGATACAATGAATGTCTCCAATGGGGGTCGTCTGAATAACAGAAAATCTCTGAAAATGCTCAGCACTTGCAGAGAAGAAAAAAAAAACTGGCGAGAGTAGAGACTGCACCCTGTTGAATCTTTATTAGCGGTAACAGGCCACCGCTCTGAAAATATAAGGGTGTCTTTGTGAAATGCTGCTGAAGCTTCAAATCTTCTCACTGCCGCAACACAACCTGGGCACATCTCTGCAAAGTTTTTTCTTCGCCTTAGCAACCGTTTGTTGCCGGATGTGATTATTGAACGTTAAATTCTGCGGCAGCCGGGAAACCAGATAAAGAGTCGGAAAAAATCCCCGTTTGAAAACGGATATGCAGACTTAGAACCATAGCTTAACTGTCATTTGTAATCAACTTGTTTGAAACCTTTTGCTTCTCTCTTTTTTGAGCCTGTGGTATTTTCCCCTACTCGGAGTCGCAACATGCTGCTGAATAAAAAAAAAAAAAAAAAAAGCATCAGAAGAGCTCCCTCATCCATCCAAAAAACAGTTTTTGAAAAAAAAAAAAAAGGAAAGGCGGAGGAAGTGGGGTCTTTTCTTTGAGCATTTTCCATGTGGACGTTGCTGATTTTTCATGTCTCTGAGCACATCTGAATACTGTTACCATCTCTGCGCGCCCAATGTATCTAGATTGATTCAATGAGATTTTCCACACTATTTGACAATGTGTGCGGCGGTTTATTTTGCGGTCGTCTTACAGCTCTCAGCCTGGTGGCGAGGCTAATCTCGCTCAGGTTGGGGATCAACTGTCTCGGCGGGACTCCAGCAAGTGGGGGGGGGGGGTTAGCTGTCTGTTACGGTTCAAAGACGGACTCTGATTAAAATTCTTGAGGCAAAGAAGAGGCATGAGACACAGAGAGAGAGGAGAGAAGAGAGAGGCAGAGGGCGGAGAAACAGTACAGGGCTCCCCAGTGTTCCTGTCAAGTTTGGTGTCTGGTGGCACGGACGGTGGCCATGCTGCTGCTGCCGCATCGCGAATACTTGGCAGCCCTACGTCTGGATCTCTGAAGATAAACGGGTGCTATTAATATCAAACAGAAGCAATTCTGGGAGGCAGAGGAGGAGAGGGATTGGATTAGGTCAGGATGAGCGCTAGTCTCACTGAAGTCTAAACTGATGAGCTGCAGCACTCCAAAGACATCAGAGATACCAATCCCTCCTACTGACCCCTGCATCCCCACAGCCTGCAGCCACACAGGAGATAACACTCCTGTGTGTGTGTGATATGTGTGTGTGTGTGGTTGTGCGTGTGTGTTGTGTGTGTGTGTGACAGGACTCTACATGTGCAGAACTGTGGTGCATTCTGGTATGTGTCCTTTTTAAAATCTATCGCACAAAAAATGAAGGCCCTGGTGTTTGTAACTAACTTCCACTGTGTGTCTCTCTATCTAACATAGCTGCTTCCCCTGCTTATAGTTTTGGGTCCATTTCTCACAGTTGTGTATTTTGAATGTGCCAAATGTTGGGTGAGCATTACTTTGAAGCCAGGGTTAAGTCAAATGGTGTTGGACCCATCATTAGGCCCTGCAGTGGGTATCAGGCTGAGTACTGAGCCCTCTGACAGGGACACCATTCTTAGCACTGACTACAGTACATACATTTAAACTGCCTTGGAATCCTGACCTACCCAAGCCCAAGAGCAGATAATCAGCTACATAACCAGACCAAACCTGCATTGTTTTGTTTCGGCTATAATGGCTGGGCCAACTGGCTTATCAACCCCAAAAAGTTACAGGGCTGCCAACTCTCACGCATTGGCCGTGAGACACACGCATTTGACTGGTTTCACACGCTCACAGCCACACCCCGATTTCTCACGCTGAAGTGTCAACCCGGTCGGTCAATTTCTGATAGATGAGTTATCTATAGATTTATCTGTTTAGCCATGTTGTGGCTTTCAGAGACTGTGAGGGGGTTCAAGAGCGCCTGTCTGTGAAAGTTTCGAATTGTCGAAACTGAGATATTTTTACGATCCATCCCATTTCCCGGCTTTAGGTATGAGCTCTGAGTATCACAGACCCGTCCGTCGCTTCGTGTCCACTCTCTCTGTAACAATAGAGGTGAGCAGCGCGGTGGTAGCGTAGCAACTTCAGTTCATGTTAGTGGACCTGCTGCTGTGGACAGTGATGCGTTGCATCCGTGGAGTCCTCCGATAATGCGCAGCGTACAGCCTCCTCTAAACTTTGTTAGAGACCAGAGACCCGAATGGGTCTGTGTCTGTCAGACGGTCTGAATGAGATCCACCATATCAGCGGAGCAATGACATGCACAGCAGACTATATTACAACTCTCCAAATCTCGGCCAACAGAGAGGGAGGAGTTAATTTGAATGTGCACAAAGTTGTAAACATGGGCAGAAATCTGGGTGAACACATCTGAGCTATACATATAACTATACTATATATACTACATATATACACTATACTATATACTATACTGCAACATTGGGCCACTATTGTGCTTCTCTAACCTCGGTGCATCTCTAAAGTAACTGTAAATAATTATTGATTTGATGTTTTATGAAATGAACAAATAGTCTTTTTTTCCCCAAAAAGTAAATCCAGTAAGGGGGGCCAGAGGATGAGGGCCAAACATTACTGAACATTGGCACAAAGGTTAAAGGATAAGAATTTATGTAGATCAGTGGTTCTTATTCTTTAGAATTTCAGTGGGCTTAGTTGATCCCTCAACATTAATTAACTTTGGGTCCCTTGTCCCAACAACAGGACCCCTGGACCTGTCCCCACAGACCCAAATTTCTCAGCGTTGATGAGATTTGCTCTGTCTCTTCATGTGGTTCATTATGTTTGGCACGTTGTCTGGGGTAGTTCTTATATCATAAGAAGTTAATAATGTATATATGTAAATGCTGAATGCCGTAAACCTGGTGATCTACAACAATGCACAAGGTTCTTAACCCTACAGTTTTGCACATTATGTAAGACTGATTTCTCCATTTTTTGCAAAAAAAACCTCCAGAAAGTGCCCTTAATGGTTTTTTTCAATTTTTTTTCCTGGGGGGGCATACCCCAGACCCCCTAGGGAGAACCCCACCCCCCCACATATCACAAATCACAATTTAAACCCTGAAGGATAAAGACCCCAAAAAATTGCTTGTACATGGCAAAATATGGGTTGCCCCCCAAATCTCACTCCAAGGTTTTGGGAAAAGTTGGCAGCCCTGAGTTATCAACCCCTGCTATTAGACACTATTCATACATGAATCATGTCCTGGATCGTTCTTACCAAAGAAAGGAAAATGTTTCAAAATTAAATGTGCGTGAGGTGAAGTGTGCAGGCAAGTCTACGGAGTCGTCATCAGGTGGGCACCTTCTCCTAAACTGCCTTCATGTTAGCCCACGACACTGACTCACTGGCTCAACAGTTTGTTCCAGCATCCCAGAACCACCCCCTCTTCCCGCTCCACGCACTCAAACACAGCCATAGAGCAATCTGCATTTACTTCATTCTTAATGTAACATCACAAGCTAAGCTCACAACCTAATAATCATAACATTAGCTAACAACAATGTTAAGCTACCTAGAATGGTGCTATGGCATGCAGTAGAGGTCTGCAAGCCCAGTTCCAGATGCATCAGTTATGCACTGCTGCATAACTTGATTGATTTATCAAATTCCAGCCTATAACATGTACAACACGGACCAGGACTAGATTTGGGCAAGGGTTTGGCCCGTGCAGGGCTCTAGCAAGCGGGTAGCCCACCTAACAATCCTGCTCAGCTACCTCACCTTAGCAACCACAAAACACATATCAGTCAGTTAACAGCAGCGACTAGCAAAAACAGCTAATATCGTTAAACCAGTTTACACCAACAACTAATAACAGCTAAGATGTGCTAAGCTAGCTAATATCAATGACTGAGATAACAATCTAACAAAGCTAATAATGCAACGGGTTTGTATGATGTTGTATGAAATGTATGCACAACAATTCGTATGATATGCTACAAAATTACTGCAACTGCTGGCTAGTCACGTGTCACATAACTTTGGTTTTGCAGTCTTTACATGTCACTCCCCGATGTACGGTAAGTCGAGTGCAGAGTAGCGCATGCGTCACTTGTGGACAAGTACATACAATGTAAGGAGAGACTTCGTTGTCAACACAGTAAAAGATTTACTTAACCAAGTGGTCCACACAAGTTACAAGTTAGCATCAAAAACAACAAAGGCTGTCAGTTAAATGGTGTTTTGAGCTAACATTAACATAAAACAACCATAGATAGCTAAACAGTTTAGAAATTACTGCTAGCTTCTACAAGCTAGCAATCAAACACAACAAAGGCTGTCAGCTGATGTTTTTTTGAGCTAACGTAACAATAAAACAACCATAGATAGCTAAAACGTTTTGAAATGAATGCTAGCTTAGCTACAAGCTAGCAATCAAACACACAAAGGCTGTCACTTGAATGGCGTTTTGAGCTAACGTTAGCAATCAAACAATATAGATATAGATAGCTAAAATGTTTTTGAAATGACTGCTAGCTTAGCTACAAGCTAGCAGTCAAACACAACAAAGGTGTCACTTGAATGACGTAAGTATCATAGATAGCTAAAACGTTTTTGAAATGATTTCCATCGTTATTGTTGTAATGAGAAAAGTTTATTATTTTATGGATCACAATTTCAGTATGACACGTTATGCCTTAAACGTTTGAATCTGAGCATGCACGACTACATCTGCACTCGACTCACATTGGAGAGTGACAGTTACATTTTGCCTAGAAACTAGGGTGACCAGACGTCCCCGGTTTCCGGGGACAGTCCCCGATTTTGGCGATCTGTCCGGTGGATCTGTCCCCGGAAATGTCCCCGGTTTTCACTGTGACGACAGACCCGAAATTGGAATGAAAGAAAGAAAATACTGACAAAACGAGCGATTGTCGCTCCAGACAAGCTCAGAGTGTTTAGAAAGCCGGGTTTTACGATGCTAAAATCACTGATTATTTCATGGAGTCTGGTGGGTTTAGTGAACGCAATTTCGCGGACTTTCATGTTTAAAAAGGATCTTAATCTTAACAGAAAGGTCGACCCCCTTAGAAATCCTCCATAATGTTGTCAGACCCTTAGAATATTAATCTGAGTCTGTTGCAGCAAAACAAGCACTTTTATGAACGTAATACAAGCGGACAATTATCCTATTAATTACTGTAGCTTGTTTCTGCCCACTGGAGCGATCTCGTTTAATATGCATCAATGTCAAAGGAAAATATGTCCCCAATAGTTTTTATTGTATCTGATTTCAACGAGCTGTTACAGAAACAGCCTGAGCAATAAAGCAAAAGCTGTCAGATAAATGAGTTAAGTAAACATTACAACATTATGAATATTGAGACTTCTATCTTGAAATATTAAGACTTTTTTCTCGAAATATTAGACTTTCTATCTGAATATTAGGACTTTCTATCTTGAAATATTAGACTTTCTATCTTGAAATATTAAGACTTTCTATCTTGAAATATTAGGACTTTCTTTCTTGAAATATTAGGACTTTTTATATTGAAACATTCCCTCTGAGGTGTAGTGGAGTATGAAGTAGCAGCAGGGGGGAGTCTAGTATCAGACCTGGGGGGGGGACAACTCTAGGTTTAGTGTCCCCGTTTTAAGTTTTACTTAAGTAAAAACATGACGTGTTTTGGAGGTAAATCAGCTTC
>NC_045754.1:20108216-20111436 GCF_008692095.1 Etheostoma spectabile
ATGTCCCCGGATTTTGTCTGAGAAATCTGGTCACCTTACTAGAAACGGTTACAGTGAGTCGGGTTGTGGTTTTAGAGGTTGTTGTAGTTGAGTTTAGCCGACAAAAGGTGACTGTGAGCCGGGTACGGTGCACCGCCAGGGGACGGTCCTTTCAGCAGTCATCGCAGTTGAGTTTAGCCAACAAAAAGTCGTCGTCATGCGATGATGACATTTACGGTTAGGCACCAAAATTTCCCCTCAACTTCTCCTGGGACACAACCTCTGCTCCTGCGCTCAAAAGCCCTGTGTTTTATGACTGGATTGTGGTTAGTGTAGTAGTTCTCCATGACATCCCATATAAAAAATGCTTTTCTTAAAACAACGTTGATTGCACTCAAGGACTTGTGACATAAGCCATTCTTTCACAATCTCGAAGCTTGTGGTAACCTTGGATGATTAAGACATTATGGCTATTAATCAAAATCCTTACGCACAATATGAATGGGAATTTTGCCTCTGGAACCACACTGTAGAACTCTATAGTGAGTTTTACTGGGAAGGCAGCTGACCCAGGGGGCACCATATAGGAGCACATAACATCACATGCTCTTTAAACCATGAATTCAACTTCAGTTTTCTTTTTATATTCAATCAATCAAAAATTCCTAATTCTATAATTAACTTAGTTTGACATAAATGAATGAGTTATACAAGCTGCAGAATACATTTGTTTTTCAAAGGATGGTTGACTTCACTGTGCCACAGTCTACAAGGGCTAAACAACTGCAAAAATAAAAAAAGTGAACTTCAAATGTTCTACAGTGTTTCATAAACAGCAGATTTAAAAAACAACAACATGACAACTTGTTTTGTGCAAATTTCATGTGAGATGTTCCTGGGCTTTATGTGCGTGCATCAGTGAACATATTGTGTTCTGAGGGATGTGGAGTGTGTCAAGAACTGTGTGTTGTGTTTGTGAGGGAGGCCCTGATGTAATGTGCACCAACACCAAACATGAAAGATAAATGTCTAGTAATAACTTATTGTTTCGTGCTGTAGGAGAAGAGCAGTGTGAAGCTTCCTCCTTACTGTTCCTTCAGTGACACTCAGCCGGGGTTCAGATTAAGTTTTAAGCTGGTCTAGTTAAGATTTCCACTGTGGCATCTGGAACTCCTGTCACAGCTGCCTGAGCACAGCAAGCCCAGCATGCAGCGGGGTTGACTGACACTCACTACCATGTGTCATTCTCCTCAGAGACTATGAATAGTCAATAATTCATCAGGAAGGTATATTCTCCTGCACAGATGCAAGGTACACACTTAGTTTATCATTTCTTTCACAATCTAGAACTCCTTCCTCTACCCATTTCTTGTCCTCTCTCTCTCTTTTTTTCCTCCCTCCCTCCCTCTCTCTATATTGCACCACTTCAATAATTCAAAGGGATATATAAAAGTCAATGAAATTTGCCATACCTCGGGTCATTACGATGCCTGCCAGGGATTTGTGTCGAGCGTGCGCAGGACTGCAGCTACCCACCAGCGACCGGTACTTCTCTCTCACCAAGTGGAATATTGAATCGGCAAAGTCCTGAAAAACACAATCGCGCCCTTAATTTCCACTGGACACACTCTATGGCGGTATAATATTCCACTTCCCTATTCTGTTCAGGTAATGCAGTGAGTTTGTGGGAGATTAGCCCAAATGTCAACTTACCTGTTTTGCTACAATGGAAATCAGTATTATAGTGATGTTTCCAACACTACCATAGTAGTAAGAGCATAACCAGCAGAAAAAAAAATTGGGTTTCAGTCATGCCAGTTTGCCACATGCCATTTAGTATAAGCAAATTACACATAGTACTACACTATTGAAAATAAAATATGAATAACTTCATATGGCCAAGATTACCGTAGGAACTATTTGTGATGAGAACTTCACGTATTCCTCCACCGTGGAGTGATTTATGTCTGCACACACTCCGCCTTTGGGAAACACTTTTTACTTACATATGTACAGTGAAAGCACCCCCCCCGGTATCCACCCAGCACAACACTGCCAGAATCCTACTATAACTCAACATAGTGTAACCATAGGGAAACACAGTGAATTTAGTGTTAATGTTCTTATCACTTAAAGGTTAAGTTGACCAAAGAGGCATCCACTGTATTATTTGTATATTTTATGTATCTATATATATATATATATTATGTATGTCTTAATTTTTGCCCTTCAGTCCATTGACAGGCAAAGTTTAGAACAGACTTTACATTAAAGGGGCATTCAACATTAAAGGGGCATTCACTTTTCATTCAATTCAAACCCATTAAGTTCAGTTTACTCGACGTGAGTAATGCTACGCCAGTGAAAACAGTCTTCTGTTGCTGTGGAGAGAGCTTTCCAAAGTTTGAAAGAATAACAATAAAAAATTAAATAAAAAACCTTGGTTTGAGACTGAAAATGTTAAACAGAAAGCCTGCATTACAAACAAGTGAAGTTTGAAAGATGTGGGCATTCAGGGAGCAGATGCTATGGAGATGCACTATGGGATATGTAAATCGCAGCATTTTATGGAGCTGGACTCAAACTATGGACTAAAAGTCAGGATGACTCAACCTCTGATACTTACATTTTGACCTGTTCTTTTTTATTCTGTCTCTTGTGAGTCTCTCAGTTTTGTTAAAGCTAGTATTTAGGAATTCAAAGTAATGACAACAACACTGTGGGCGCGTCCCCATGATACAAGCCTTCCGTAATCGCGCTGTGTGCCCCCCTCCACGCGGTTCTAGTAGCCAAGGAGGACACGGAAGATTAAAAAAACATGATGGACTCCTCAGAAGAGGTCATTATCTTCTTATTTTCTGCTTGTGGTAGTCACCGGACGCCAAAATCTTCTGAACATACTTAGAAATCGCAGATCATGTTTTAAAGATGCTGTCCTGTAGCTTTCTAATGTAAATGAATAAAAGTGTATACAAAATGTGATGACGCCCAACACGTTTTATGAAGAAGAAAGCCTTATGTTTAACAGCATGAGACAGGCATTCTAAAAAGCTTGGTTTAGCCTAATGTACCTAAACAATGATCATTGATCATCATAACCACTAAAAACGGTGAAAAAATAACACAAAGTCCTATTATTATGGACGTTATCTGACATTAAGCGTTTCTGCTTCGAATTGATTATGCAAGACTAGGAAGGGAAGGGACCCAACAACTGCTGCATCGGCTACTGTGCTCGAGT
>NC_045754.1:20111446-20111861 GCF_008692095.1 Etheostoma spectabile
GGGGGCGTAGATAGGCTAAACAAGGGAGAAGATATAATTGCAGTATTTAATAACTGGAACCTAGTAGCAATTTTGTAATTTCTAAATTTCTGATCCTCTGAATAAAAACAAAAAATTGGAAAAACAGTTTAAAGATCCAATTTTTTATTTATTATTATTATTTTTTTTAAATGTCCGTTTGTGCTTAAAATTGAACTGATACACGTTCCACCGACCCAGATGTCCCATATATTTGGGGGGGCAGTAGCAGTATTAGTAGTCTGTAGGGAGTTGGGTTGGAAACCGGAGGGTCGCTGGTTCAAGTCCACATATGGATCAAAGTATGGTGGGCACTGCCAAGGTGCTCTTGAGCGTGGCACTGAACCCCCAACTGCTTGGGGTGCCTTTCCATGGGCAACCCCCCCCCCCCCCCCCC
>NC_045754.1:20111871-20112983 GCF_008692095.1 Etheostoma spectabile
CACACACACACACACTCTGACATCTCTCCATTCAGTGCATGGGAGCTTTTTGACATTAACAGCGAAATAATCATTCTTAGGGGAATGGTTGCTCATTGGTGTAATAGGTAGCCTCATATTCTCTATATAATTCTACATAATCAAAGAGGATGTTGACACTTTCTGATTATTCTCGCTCTCTGGCTTCACTGAAGGAACATGTTGTTCCACCACCTGCCGTCTGTAGCTCCCTTTCTACTGAAAGAACAACACATTTCAGTTTTGTGCTGCAAACAACCTCTATTTGTGCCCTGAAGCAACCCACGTCTTTCACAATATACAGTAAAATACACACTGTGACTGATTTATTGATTGATTTACTATCCATCTCTCTAGCCAGATAGACACTTCCCACCACACATCCACTAAATCCACACTGTTAAGCAGATGTTGCTAAAACATGTGGATCATATCCACCACTGTCCCGAGCATTTAATGCTCTTTAATCTCTGTAATTAAGGGCTTAGTCTCCGAGCGGCCTCGGCCAACTGTACAGCATGCTGTAAATGGATCGCCGGGAGATGGCAACATAGTGGCAGCAGAGTGGGTCTTTTGGACAGATTGAGCCTGTAGTGGCTGAGAGGACATCAACAGATGCCATGGTGACGGACGCATAGACTGAGAGAGATTAAGGGTGAAAAAAGGCAGAGAGGGTGACTGAATTAGTGAGCATATTGCACATTATAGCCCTCGTCAGGGCTGTGAAATACTCTCACAGTCGGAACGGGCGGTCGAGGTGCTCACAGCTTGCGGTCCAGATTGTGATCAATGCTACTTCACCAATATATTATATACCCAAAACAGAAGTTTTTTAAACTAAGTAAAGCGATTAAATGTGAACAGTTTACAGTGCCATAGAACAATAAATTGGGGGTGGTAGTAGTTCAGTCCGTAGGGAGTTGGGTTGGGAACTGGGGGGTCGCCGGTTCAAGGCCCAGTACGAACCAAAGTACAGAGTGCGACATCTGGAGAGATGCCAGTTCACCTCTTGGTGCTCTTGAGCAAGGCACCGAACCCCCAACTGCTCGGGGCGCTATTCCATGGGCAGCCCCCCCCCCTTTCTGACATCTCTC
>NC_045754.1:20112993-20122596 GCF_008692095.1 Etheostoma spectabile
TAGGTACTGAGCATGTGTGTGTAGTTCAGGCCTGTGTGTAATAACAACAGACTGTAAATTGTAATTTGCGTCGGTTCACCGCCCCCGCCCCGCCTGGAGTGCCTTGCTTCATAGAAAGAGCTAATGAGCTATGTGCCGGCGTGCCTATATATGCCCCTACGGTTATGCCGTCACATGCTACCGTTCTCACTAGGACCAATAGGATTGGAGTAGTTTTCATTCGCATTCAGCCCTGTCATGCCTAAAGGCGTTCCCATAGTGTCGTAACCGACGCAGTGTCTCGTTCCCCTATCTCGGGGAACAAGGGTTACATACGTAACCCGAGACGTTGGTGGTACATGGTTTGGATTGGAAGACATTCCCGCTGCAAAGTGAACTCTGGTCTCTGGCATTAAAGCGCTGTGATTTCCATTGAATTTTGAAGTGCATATTTAAGTGTTTTGGCAAACCTGGCACTATATTCATGGTAGTGCAAGGGGGATTTAACTGTTGCAGGTTTTGTTTAGTTGTGCATGATCAAAAAACATCCACACCCCTGCTTTTTTTTCACAAATTGCACCCTGTGTGTGCCCATGTGTATCCACGCAAATATTGCTGCCGAGACTGTGTTTGCCTGAAGCTTTTTGGGGAAAAGAGCAGAAAAGGAATGTGAGGGTCTGTGAAAAGTCAACCGTGACTAACTTTTAGCACTTTGTTTCAGGAGTTGCAATGGTAACATGTTGAGCTCTGTAACAGTTACATGACAGGTCCCCTCTGAGATAAATGTCCTCTTTAACAACTGGCAAGACGGACAAAAGAGAAGGAAAAAAAAGTTGTCCTCTGAACTTTTCATCTCATGTTGTTTACTCTACGCTTGAGCGAGAGCATGTTTGTCGAGCCCTAACTCAGTGCAGCTCATGTTGCAGTGACGGGGACAAGTTGCTGGTTTACTTGGATCCCCATTAGCTTTAGCATCAGCTAGAAGCTATTCTAGGAGTTCTTCTCCCTGCAGTCTATGTTCTGACAGTACAATTTACACAATGACATTAAACACAATAGCCAAACATTATTATCACAGTCACAAACAATACACTAAATACCACTCATATATTTGGGTTGTAGACTGTTGTTGGGACTGTTGTTGGGACCAGTTGTGAAATTCTTTTTACTTTTCATAGACTCAACCATTCATTAATGAAATAAGCCAACAGATTTATCAATAATGAAAGTCATTATTAGTTGCAGCCATTAATGCAGTGTATGCAGGAACACTGCAAAACACTATCAACAAAGTTGTCAAAAATCAATGAATTCTCTCTTTTTTCTTTAACCCTTGTGTTGTCTTCACCTTCGGGACCCCCTCGTGTCCCTCGGGTCAAATTGACCCGTGACTTATTTGGGGTTTTAAAAACAATTCTGAAATAAAATTTTACTTCATAATCTATTAACAAATATTGTCTTTATCTCAATTGAGATAACATATGTTTAGGGAATGCAATCAGTCTCTACTAGATCAAAATAAAAAATTGAAGTGGGATTTTTGTCATAAGGTCATAATTCATGCTATGGAAAAAACATAAGTGTCATATCCCGAAAGATTTCTGAATTGAGTCAGGAATACATGTTTATCATAAAAAATAAGGTAAGGGCATTGATTTTCAGGTAGAAAAAAGGTAACTTTTACCAAAAATTTGTAATGGGTCAATCTGACCCGTATACCATACAAGGGTTAAATTAAGCTTAGCGTTAGTTCATGCAGGACATAAGCAGTCATACGCCTGGCGCTTGTATAACATGTGTCTGTGTACAATTGAAGAGGCTCGATATAAAAACAAGTTTCACAAAGTTGCATTCAACAAGTGTATTTTGTCAGGTAATTATGCCATTTAACCAATATTTGAGATGTGAGAAACACGATTTGACTGAATTAGTTGTCAAAAACAATCTCTCATTTAAAAAAAGACAAATGTTTTGACTAAAACTTGACTAAGACACCTTGAGTTTGCTTCTGACTAAAATGACGAGACTTTTAGTCGACTAAAACTTGACTAACAAAAAAATATATGTGAAAGACTAAATATGACTAAAACTAAAAGGACATTTGGAACAAGACTAAGACTAATTCAAAAATAGGTGACAAAATAAACACTATTCAGAGTCCTAACTCTTTTTTTCCCCAGGGGGGTTCTTCATGGTCCTCCTGTCCCAGCTTAGAATGTAGATTGGATGGTCCAAGAGCCATCAGGGCAAAGCATAACTGTAATTCTTTTTTTATGCAATAAATGGTTAATTCTATGAGTAGAGTGTTCCTGACTGACTCACATTGACTAAAAGATCTTGAACCCCCTGATAGTCAACTTTTCAGGAAGGTGAGAAAAACTCATTTGGAGCTAAGTCACCATCACAAATATTTGAATTTTCTCATCCTGTACGAACACCAGTCAAATGTAAAAACAAAAAACGAAACAAAAAACCTGCCTTGTTTCCTATACCTGGAAGTGACATCCAATTAATTTTAAGAGAATTCTTCTTGGCTTGGCAGCATCAGCTGGTGTCGGTCACAGTCTGAACCCCGAGTCAAGTCCTCCATCCCACCTAAAGGCCTTTTCATTGATGACATTACAGAGGTGAGAGAAGGTGGCAGATCAGAAAGGCCCGGCGAGCAGAGGTGGAATAGACCCTGGCACACGGCCCAGATTTTTCTCCCTCCCTCCTCCTTCCTCCTCCTCTCCTTTTGTTCTCTCTTGTCTCGTGTCAGTTCACGTTTCCTCTAGTCTCACATTGCCAGACCCATCTCCAATACACCAACGTTCCAGGACAGGAGAAAAACGGGCTCTAGTTTATTGGCATTTCTTCGAACCACTCACAATTGCCTTGGGTGTATGTATACTTGGCCTGTTGCTGGTAGTTGCCATAGTGACGTTAGTAGTAGTCTCAGAGAACGAGACGTCATGACTGATGAGATCCAATCAGGTGGCGGAACGTTGGCGTTAGTGTATCTGTTGCCAAAAGTCTCCGGTTGTGGCTGTCAAGACTACAAAACAACCCCGCAAAAGTACTCTCTACAAAGCTTCTTTACATAGTACTCTCTACTGTTGTCTCTTTACATACTACTCTCTGCTGTAGTTTCTCTTCATACTACTCTCTATTGTTGTCTCTCTACTGTTGTCTCTTTACATACTACTCTCTACTGTTGTCTCTACAAACTACTCTTTACTGTTGTCTCTCTACATACTACTCTCTATCGTTGTCTCTCTACATACTACTCTATTATTGTCTCTCTACATACTACTCTCTACCGTTGTCTCTCTACATACTACTCTCTACAGTTGTCTCTCTACATACTACTCTCTACTGCTGTCTCTCTACATACTACTCTCTACATACTACTCTCTATCGTTGTCTCTCTACATACTACTCTCTATCGTTGTCTCTCTACATACTACTCTCTACTGTTGTCTCTCTACATACTACTCTCTACTGTTGTCTCTCTACATACTACTCTCTATTGTTGTCTCTCTACATACTACTCTCTATTGTTGTCTCTCTACATACTACTCTCTACCGTTGTCTCTCTACATACTACTCTCTACTGTTGTCTCTCTACATACTACTCTCTACCGTTGTCTCTCTACATACTACTCTCTACCGTTGTCTCTCTACATACTACTCTCTACTGTTGTCTCTCTACATACTAGCCTCTACCGTTGTCTCTCTACATACTAGCCTTTACCGTTGTCTCTCTACATTCTACTCTCTGCCGTTGTCTCTCTACATACTACTCTATCGTTGTCTCTCTACATACTACTCTCTATTGTTGTCTCTCTACATACTACTCTCTATTGTTGTCTCTCTACATACTACTCTCTATTGTTGTCTCTCTACATACTATCTATCGTTGTCTCTCCACATACCATCTATCGTTGTCTCTCCACATACTACTCTCTATCGTCTCTCTACATACTACTCTCCGTAGTGTCTCTCTACATACTACTCTCCGTAGTGTCTCTCTACAAACTACTCTCTATCGTGTCTCTCTACATACTACACTCTACTGCTGTGGTTCCCTTAGTAACAAATAAACTCCTTCCACTTTCTCAGCTGTTTCTCAGTTTATATCAGCTTGTATCTGAAATAGATACTGTACATCTGCCTGTACCTGAATTCCTCACATGTTCCCTCCTGTCACTTTTCTCAACATACGTGCACACACTCTCACACACACTCTCTCTTTCCTCAGCGGGGGAGTTGAGTGCTACCTTCAGTGTGGGCCTAATATGGCAGAAAAACGGGGCCAAGGATCTCGATCCTCAGTCAGACAGAACATCAGTGTGACCGGCAACATAGCAAAGAGCAGGGCTGGCTTGCTCTTGGATGGGCATCAAGGTTAACGCCGCTCCGTGGGAATTTGGTTTTCTAAATCTGTTTTGGGTAACTGACGTAAGCTTCACTCAGAATACATCTCAGGTAGAAAGTGCTCAGAGCAAAAACTGCTGTAGTGGCGGTTGTGTTCCTCAGCCCACCTGGTGTCTTTGCTGCATTAGTTCTGACCAATTTACTTAGCAGTTCCTCTGGGCCTCCTCAGGGTGGAGAAAACAAGCAGCACTAGTTGTTTAGCAACTGCCAGAGCTGCAATGAATGATATCTATTGCAGCAATACCTCAATCAGCCTTCATAAAGAAGAGTTGGTGAAGTACAGAGCCACATTAAAATGGATCCACTGACGTCGTTTAACCTTAGTGTTGTCTTCCCGTTAGTCTCGCTTTGCCAGACCTTCCTCCACAGCATTCCGGGATGGATGGGATGGATGGGAGAAAAACATGCTCTGGTTTACTGGCATTTCTTTAAACCAATCAAAAACGTCTTGGGAGGGTGCTAGGAGAAAGCCCAACGACCATGAACTTGTTGTCCTTTTGGGCAAAAGTTGAAAATAAACTTTCTTTGCACTTTTTCCGATGCTATTGACGCTAATGATTTGGTCACTTACACTACCGGTCAAAAGTTTTGGGTTAACTTACAAATTTTCATACCACTCCATTATAGACAGAATACCAGTTGCTCTGAATGGGGGGGGGGGGGGGGGGGCGGATCTTTAATGCAATTTACATTCCATTATCAGCAAACATTATCCAATGTTCCAAAGGCTCATTCTGATCTGATATCAACTAATCTGATATAATTTTAAAAAACTAACTAAGAAAACATTGGAGAACCCTTTTGCAATTATGTAAGCACACAAAGTAATCTCAAAACTGCTGCCCTGGTTAAAAAAAAACAATGCAACTGATCTCAGCTGGTATTCTGTCTATAATGGAGTGCAAAGGAAATTTCTAAATGACCCCAAATGGAACATTATACCTATTTTTTTGTCAAATGCAAATGCTATTAAATTCTTTAATTTTCCCTGAAGAACGTTGTATAACCATCTGTGTTATTTTGGGGCAATTTGGTTAATCTGCTCATATTGAAGCTGCACCAAGCTGTTGTACCAGTGTCTTATTCCTGATCAGTTCAACCACTCAGTGATCTGTATGGGTGAGGGATTGCCATGAAAAGAGCCTATGATGACAATAATATTTGGTTTTCTTCATATTAAAAGATTCATTGATGTGTTTGTGTTAGTTTATGGATGCCTGGCTAGGCTAGAAATATTGTAACTATACTTCTGAACAAATTATTGCTCTTGTGGTGTTTTTGGCACTTACCAAACAGCTTCAAGTGCATTACTAGATGAACACGTATTGGATATTTAAAATGATAAGTGTACAATGGCCCCAGTACGCCGTCGTACATGTCTGCATTTGGCCAAATTCTGATATTGGTGTATGAATAATCTCAAAATGGGTTAAAACTAAACCAAAAGCCAGTTTTAAAAGGCAGAATAATTGTATAAAAAGTCATAAAACAAAAAATAAATGGAGAGAACAGATGTAAAATCATTTTAGGTAATGCAGACCAATGCAAAGAAGCCCAGAGGCTCAGGTGCAGCTTGGCCGCGGCTCATCTAGAGATTTGCCTATTTTTAGAGTGGCGCGTGCATATGTCAGCAAACCAGACAACCAAAAGGATTTTTCGACATATGAAATCATACCAGCAACAATACACCTTTCACTAAAGGCGTGAAAATTAAAAGCTATTCATTTGTAACTCACTCAACACTTCCTCTTTCCGTTTCAAATTAAAAGCCCTTGCCTAAAATAAATAGGAATTCAATTTAGAATTAAATGAAATGAAAACATCTTTTTTTTGATGGTCATTATGAAAGGTGAACTCAGTGTAGAAAGATAAGGCTCGCAGCCGTCTATGTGGACACCACATGAGTGCGAGGTTTTATGCTGGCAGTGAATTTTATTGCATTTATTTTATTGTACCTTATATTTTTGATTGGGCTTTTATTGTGTTATCTATTTATTCTGTATTATCGTTTTGTGCAACACTTTGGAAACCTTGTGTTTGTTAAAATCGTGCTTTATAAGTAAAGTGGATTGGATTGGATAGGCCCTTGACCCCCCCCACCCCAAAAAAAACTGTAGGTGACCTATTTTCGATTCAAAATGGCAAATTTCACTGAAAGTTGACAGGTTTAAATGTCTGTTTTTTCCTGTCCATCCATCCACCCCTCCCTCTCTTCTTCTTCTTTCCCCCTCTCCAGCTGCTTGTGCATGTAAACAGTTCAGAATCTATCTCCAAGATAATGTGGAATGTCACCAACCGTCCTCCTGCTGCCTTCCCTCTGAAGTCAATATTGTGCCCAAAACACAAAATGTCAACAGGGACTTTTTCTCTGCTGCGGCCTGACCCAGAAGTCTGTGCATGCTGGTACGGGTGATGGAATAGGAAAATTCTCAATTGTATAATTTATTGTCTAGCGCGAAGGCCCCAAAGGGAAATAATGACTGAAGATCCATCAGTGATTAGATTTTAAGGTCTTCCGTAAAATTCTCCATATGCTTCCACACATCGTGCCTCAGTTTATTTGGTGAAACCTGGGGTGTAAAACTGAGTCCATGTGTGTCGCTCCTCCATGAACACCACTGCTCATGTTCAGAGTTGCAGGGGGGTGGATGTGGGCTTGACTTTACCCCACCCTCAGGAAAACACGCATACACACACACGCTTCAACCCACTACCCTCACCACCTTATCACCCGCCTGCAGAGCGGCCCAGGCGGCATAAAAACGGGGCCATGTCTTATATTTCTTTATAGAGGTATTTAACAATTCATTCTCCCGAGTTTTAATAGTGTCTGCCCTCTGCCTAGATATCCCCCCCCCACACCACCAGCCCACCCTTCCCTTTCCCCATTCCTCGCCTGCCGCCAAGCATGCGGCTTTTGAAAATGGATATCTATTCATTTGGTGGAAGCATTGCCTCTGGGGGCTTTTTAGATTCTCAAAAAGCCAGACTCCTCGCGGCAAGACAGATTTCCCTCTTGTTTGTTCTCCATATGACAGAGCGTCACTATCACTCCTAAACCCTTTACTTTCTCTCTGTCCTCCAGATCTGTATCACAAGAGGGGAAAACACCCAGATATGTCAGTGCTTGTACTTGGATCTTCTTACAGTGGTTGTTCTGTTCTGTCTCACTTTTCTTTACTGACAGTAAAAGATGCCGTTGTGTCATGTGATGACAACCCAGAGAAGTTGAACTGTGTACAAATTTACAGAGTGCTGTGAAACACTCCACCTCGCCCCAAACTATATTCAACCTTTTCTCGTGTGATGGCCAGATGGTCCTGCAGACCGTGGAACAGATTTGTGTGTGTGTGTGTGTGTGTGTGTGTGTGTGTTAAGTGTGCTTGTCCAGCGGGGCCTTGTCAGTCAGATGAGGCAGCCAGCCCGGCACCATGTGGCCATCGCCATCAGAAGAAGAGGGCTTTCCCTTTCAAAGCACATGCTTGATGTTTCCATGCGAGAAACAAAGGCAGATGAAGGCGCAGAAGGGAGAGAGCAAGTGACAGAGATTGTGCAATTGATCTGTTTTCGGCCTAGCTTCTCCCCCCGTCGCGGGTGAGGAGGGGGGAGATGGGATGCTGCACCACAGGTTTCCAACAGCAAAGCAGAACTCAAGCAGGGATTCCTCATTAGGCTTGAAAAGGTGGAAACCAAGATGACAAGCCTGGTGCATGTGGTAAGGATCAGAGTCTGGGATGAGCTACCATAAGAGAATGAGAACCTCATCCAAAAACCAAGGACACTCCTTCCTAGTGATGATGCTAAACATAGATCCTTTTTTCTCTCCTATTCTCCAATAATCAATCCATAAGGCCCAGTTCTTGTGTATGGGACGATCCTAACTGCAAATCTAAATATGGACAAAAACCACAGACAGCATGGAGTATACAATGCCATTTTAAGCCATGCTTCATCAGTTTGTCCACCACTGTAGTCCAGACTTAAAAGATCTATTGGATGGGTTGCCATGGACAGATATTTGTCGTCCCAGGGGGATGAATCTTGCTGACTTTTGTCACATTTGCACTGGACTATTATTACCAGGGGACGTCGTGTGATTTAGAAATCCCATCCCCCGCATTCACAGATTTACTGACCTTATCCCCCACATTTGATGTCAAGGCTTTGTCAAAACTTTCATTGCCAATGCAGCCAACTCGGAACCATAGAGATGCTGATTCGCCCAGGACTAATATTAATCCACAACGTCTGTGTTTGGCGAAATATGGTCGTAATTTAAGTGAAGTCTTAGAGATGATTCACAAAACTTTACTCTGCCACAATCAGGATTGTGGCTGACGACATAGGCATGGACCAATTGTATGTAGTGACAAACAAATGTCCTTATTTAAGAATAGTGTAATATAAATTTGCATTGAATGGTCAAATTCCTATGAGGAGTTTACATTCAACACACATTTGAAGAAATGTGATAACTTGCTTTGATGCTTAAGTTTAAAGTACATTTCATTCATTCTCAGAAGCTTGACGGGGGCCCTGGACAGTATCTCAGAAAACAATCAGACATTTTATGATGCTGCCACAGCATTAAAAAAAGAAAAGAAAATGAACATGTTTTTTTTGCCAATTTCCAGTAATTCATAGATGACATAAAACTAAAGTTAAATTGTGTAACCCAAACTTTGGTCACAGCTAACTTCATCCAGTGTGTCCCCCGATTGGTTACATCTGATGAAAGCCACTAATGCTCTTAAGCCTAAATCCAAACATTAATTTGGGAAATGAAACCCCAATATTCAAGCCAAAACAAAGTGAAGCTACTGAATCCTAACAACCGACCACAGATGTTAAGCACGACAGACTCTAAAACTCATTATCAGGCAAACAAGCACCGCCGGCTGACATTAGCTCTGTTTCTATTCACACTTCTTTATTCAAATTAAGTGATATTGAATGAAAAATGCCTTATGGAAACAGGGAAATTCGATGGAATACGTTCGGTCTTATCGGATTTTCTCTTGACCGATATTCGGCTTATGCGATAAACGCTGATTGAAGAGTTATTTGCCAAATAAATAATGAATTGCGATTAAGTTTTAGGTCATTTTGTGGTTCCAACCCGCCACAAAACGCAGAAGAAGTTGTAGTTCATTTCCGCCCAGTATTTCCTCTCTGTCTGCACACATGGCGGGCGTCAACAAAGACAGA
>NC_045754.1:20122606-20122693 GCF_008692095.1 Etheostoma spectabile
AGTGGACGGACGAGGAGACGAGAGACTTTCTGAATTTGATTTATCAGGAACTCGCAAAGAAAATGGCCGACAAAGGTTAGGACAAGC
>NC_045754.1:20122703-20122996 GCF_008692095.1 Etheostoma spectabile
CCTCCGGAGTCAATGGAAGACGCTCAAACAGCGAGAAATGTCTCAAAAAACAGAGTCTCGCAGCGGTGCCGTAGGGACGATAAAAGCCAAGCTGCATCTGCATAGTCATAGCGATGAGTTGATAGTGTCATTGTTTTCTTATTATAACTTGATATGTCACTATCAGCTGGAACATGAGCACTATTACAACTTGTCCCATAGTGATCATGTGATGGTAGACCGGATCCATTTTGTCTAGAAAAACTTTGTTGTTGCTTGAATGCTGTGCGATTGAGTGTGAAAATGAATGGAAA
>NC_045754.1:20123006-20123384 GCF_008692095.1 Etheostoma spectabile
TGTCTAAAATCAATTCAATATACCAATTTGGTCACAAAACAGCGTCATGTGACGTCATTACCACAGGTTTTTATTCGCTTTAAAGCCGTTGGATGGAAACACACTTTCACCAGATTTATTCACGTGAGTTTTTTCACCCAACTTCAGATAATTTGATTGACCCATGGATGGAAACTTAGCTATAGATACTATAAGGGCCTGGTCCATGTGTGCTGCCACAGACACTTAGTTAGTTTTAAATTGGGCAAGATCATCGGTTTTGTGCAGTAACACCTGCTTAAATTGTAACGTGCAATACTCTGCTGCTACTATAGCTCCCAATCTGTCTTCCTGTCATGTTCTGCTCCTTTGTTTTCAGGTAGTGGGGGGAGGGGGGGG
>NC_045754.1:20123394-20124057 GCF_008692095.1 Etheostoma spectabile
TAGATGGAGCTGGGAGGGTCATCTGTACCTGGCCAACTGGGCGTGGCTTACTCATCTGATCCTACCTCATCATCCACCATTTTGCTTCTTTGTTTGGTTTGTTGCACCTTAACACACATCACACCATTCTAATGTCTTCTACACTTACACACCCCGCTGTTACATTTATGTTGAGTTGTGTTATTAGTCTACATAGTTAAATAAAATACTTTTTGGTTAACCTATGTGTGTGTGACCTCCCTTTTGTTGCTGGCCTCGAGCCAGGCGGTAACACTATTCATTATTAATGTTCACCATAACAATCCCTTAATTATATGAATGCTGTATCATAACAATTAAGATGACAATTAACTGTGTAAATATCATACATATCCACATATATACTTCTCTATCTATACCACTATCTTTATCTATATTCCTTTTGCCCTTTCTGCAACACAGAATTTCCCTTCGGGGATTAATAAAGTATTTCTGAGTTCTGATGTTTTGGTGGTCAGGTCACCAAATTATCCTCAAAATGTAGTTTAACATATGTAGAATCAAAATTATGATTTCTTTGTTAAAGATATTTTATCTAGATATTTGTGGTCCCCAGAAGATGACGTTGGCCATATTCACGCGGGATTAGTATTACCAGGGATTACCCCCCCCCCCCCCCCCCCC
>NC_045754.1:20124081-20127744 GCF_008692095.1 Etheostoma spectabile
AGGGGGGGGGGGGGGTGTTCATACGGGATAAGTAAAGTCTTTACTTCTAGTATGAAGTGTTTTGTGATACAATTGTCTGATATTTCACTAAATTTCCCATTAGATTAAACTCCATTGGATTACATCACGCAATAATTACTGTAATTATTCACAAAGAAATTAGAAATGCAATTATGTTGTATTATGTTTTACTTACTGTACCTAAAAGACGCTACACATAATTTCAATCTTGTTGCTTAACTCATTCAATGCTGCATCACGCTCGGGTGCCCGCCGAGCGAGGCCAAGGAATAATTACGTTATTTTATTTCACTCGACAGTTCAAAGTTTAAATGACTGGAAATAGACACATCCTGTTCCTGAATCAGTCTTTATAATATGCACAGGGCAGAGGAAACAGAGAAAAAGGAGAAGAAAAAGAAAAAAAGGTCCGGGGTGTCAACGGTTGGAGTGCTTCTAAGGCGCTGAGATATAAATCCCCTCTGATTAACCTCCATGGTGGAGATAAAAGCAGTGATATGCCTGGAATTACTTAATAATGTCAGGCACAGTGTAAAACACACACCAGCGGCTTAATACGTAACGCACCAAAGGCCAGCAGAGGGACTCCTGTGAAAAGATAACATGACCTCCCCCGGAGAGAGACGGAGAGAAAGGGGGAGAGAGAAAGAGAGAGGAGACAAACAGGCAGCCGTACTTATTAGAGGGGAAAAGAGGCTGGATGGAGACAGAGGAGGAAATGAGAGGGTCAGCGATGAAGATTTAACAAGTCTATCGTCTACAGTAGGTAGTTGACAAAGGGAGGATGGAGGGGAGTGGGGGGGCACTCCAAAGCCCCTGAAGGCAGCTCAATAGCTTCCATTAATCCACACATGATTCAGCAGAGAGAGAGAGAGAAAAACATCAGATAGTGAGGAATGAAAGTCTGCCATATGGAATATATTTACAGTATTAAATCCAAAAATGACCACAGTATGTCATCAGATATTAACATGCTAAGTTGAAATACTATCTTCTCTGACACCAATGCTAACGCCAGTATTTTTCCTTCCTTTTGGCCTGTGTGTTGGTATCAACTGCCCAGTGTGACAGCCAGGCCGGGTTGCCAGATATACTTATTAAAATATAAACTCGGCGTGCTAAAGCTGTAACATTGGTACAGCCATGGAAGCAGCAAACAAACGATCGACTGAGATAGGTTCTACCCAACCTAAAAAAAATAGAAATCGCCATATTTCTAACAGTATGACCAGAGACATAACAAACCATATTGGAGATTTATTTGAAATATGGAAAAAGGATGCTGAGTTGGCTAATTTCCTTAGACTTCGCTTTATAAATCCTTTTTGGATGACTCCCGCATGGAAATTGAAATTCCTTGCGTCCGTTTTTAGCAAGAAGAATACAGCATAGAGAGAAAAAGAGGAAAACAGTATAAAGATAACAGTTATAACAGTAATAATACTAATAATAACAATAAAAACAATAAAATAAAAACCCTTGGCTTTAAAAAAGACATAACAAAACAACCCATCAATTATCATAAAGTGTCAGTGTCGAGTCAAGTGTTAAAGTGTCCAGGTATTAATGTGAGTCCGGGGGGGGGTGGGTATGTACTGTATTGTCCTCCATGCCCTATTTTCTCTCCCCCCCGAGTGAAGGGTCTCCAGAACAGGTACGCATTAGCTTCAGGCTAATTGATCACGGCTACAAGGGACGGGCGTGTTATGTCATTTCAACATTCAACATTGATCATATAGCGGTCTCAAGATAGTTAGTCGCAAAAACATGAGACACAGCCAGTAAAGTGATCCCGACTGGTTCTGGCTAGCGCCGCCATGCTAACCCTGCTAACGGCTAATGTTACCGGAGGGCCAGGCAAACAGGCCACGGCTGTTTACAACGCGTAGCCTGTTCAGCGACCAGTGGTCATTTTAAGCCAAGAGAGGGGGGGGGGGGCTGTAAATCGGGAAGAAAGGACCGTAAGTTTGGGTTGTTTTTAGCCGCTCATGGCGTAAATTTTAAGCCGAGAAAATGTGTCTGTCAGTCGGGTAGAGAGAACGGCGAGGTCATGATGTTTTAGCGGTTGTTGCAGTAATTTTAAGCTGAGAAAATGTGTCCGTCCGTCGGGTAGAGAGGACGGCGAGGTCGTGATGTTTTAGGGGTTGTTGCAGTGATTTTAAGCCGAGAAAAGGTGTCTGTCAGTCGGGTAGAGAGGACGGCAAGGTTGTGATGTTTTAGGGGTTGTTGCAGTGATTTTAAGCCGAGAAAAGGTGTCTGTCAGTCGGGTAGAGAGGACGGCGAGGTCATGATGTTTTAGCGGTTGTTGCAGTAATTTTAAGCCGAGAAAATGTGTCTGTCAGTCGGGTAGAGAGGACGGCGAGGTCATGATGTTTTAGGGGTTGTTGCAGGGATTTTTAAGCCGAGAAAATGTGTCTGTCAGTTGGGTAGAGAGGACGGCGAGGTCGTGATGTTTTAGCGGTTGTTGCAGTAATTCTAAGCCGAGAAAATGTGTCTGTCAGTCGGGTAGAGAGGACGGTGAGGTCATGATGTTTTAGGGGTTGTTGCAGTGATTTCAAGCCGAGGTCGGGTGGCTGTCAATCGGGTACAAAGCTCCGGGTGAGCATGGGCTTTTATGACGGTGAACATAGCCAGCATCTAACACTAGCTACTCCACCATGCTGTGAAGTAATGTTGGCTATGTGAGACTAGCGTCTAGCCACGTTGTTGGTTGCCGTGGTCTCAGCCTGACAACCAACAACGTGGCTAGACGCTAGTCTGGGGAGTAGGGGGTGGGGAAGACGACTCTCTCCAGTATGTCGAATTTGGACTGCAGTAACTATTTTAAACGCTAGCTGTCAGTATTACATATTGCACCTTTAAGACTTTTCGGGATTTTGAACAGCCGCGTAATAGATTTATTAAGATTGAAACCGCAACTAATTGGCACTAAAAGGTTTCTTGTGTGACTGCCTTCTGGGAGGATTTCATGGTTTATTGCTGAAACCAAGCAGATATAAAGCCACTATACCTGTCTGATAGCACAGTAATTATGTGTTGCTGCTATTTTTGGATTACAGTTGTCAGAATTGGATATTTGGGGATTTTAAGGATCTACAATGTGCATGCTCAATCATTAAGAAAGATCTACCAAATCAGACATTTTAAAGTAAAATCTTATATTTAGTTACAATAAACATATCAAGGGACAAAAATAAGCAGGTTAAGTACTAGTCAGTGTTTTGAGATACATAACACAGGCTTTTTTCCATTCACTCAATTCATACATAAGGAAATACATTTTCTAAAGCCATTCCTCCACTGTCAATAGAGACGTGGATTGAAATATAATTTCCCATCCACTTCTGACACATGTTCATCTGTTGAGTGTTGAAGGCTCGAAGCCTGGCTAGCCGTTTAGTTTGCGTGGGGTCAGAGAAGCACACAAAGCTTTCAGCTGAGTACCGGGACCGCCCGCAGACCTGCTTCAAAATAAATCACCTAATTCATTTCAGGGAGAACCTGGTTTACAGAATTTTAAAATACTTTTTTAAATATCAAAGGTCCACACCCAGCGGTATGGACAGGTATTGCTGAGTTCTGAGCTCTGGACGTCTGAAAACACACACACACACACACACACACACACACACACACACACAC
>NC_045754.1:20127754-20129853 GCF_008692095.1 Etheostoma spectabile
CACACACACACACACACACACACACACACACACACACACACAATGTGTAACAAATGTAAGTCAATGTGAAGCGCTACAAATAACGTAATATGTGTGAATGCAAGATAGTCCTCCTAACTTAGTCTTTAATACAGGTCCCGAAACTAACTGTCTTTGTGTGTGTGTGTGTGTGTGTGTGTGTGTGTGTGTGTAAATGGAGTAGTTTTGGGACCTCTTACGTACATGCACTTCATTATTACATCATGAGGTGAAAATTACAACCCAGTCTCATAGAAACACTTGAAATGACCATGACCTCTTATCACTGTGCCGCCGCCACCATGTATTACATGGTTATAGGTTGCGGTATTTTCACATATTTTTGCGAGATCTGGATCTGGAAATTAATAACAATCTGTCTTCAAAGTATATATTATGTAACAACCTTTTTGTCATCATCAAACACCCTCAGTATGGGACGTTATTATGTTGCTTGTGCCACTGTTTATGTAATTATGGTAACTATTTTAGCCATTTTTAGGAAAAATAGAGGCTCATTCTAACAGAGCTATAGACATAAATAGTGGTTATATTGGGCCTACCTAATGAGTGACATGAAAACATCTGTGTGTGTGTCTGTTTGTGTGTGTGTGGGGGGGGGTGCAGAGCATAGGCTACATTTTTTTTGACATTTTTTGTAAATCAGGTGCGACAGTAAATAAAAAAGCATCAAAATAGAGCTTGTATAAAAAAAAAAAGAGTAGCAGTCCACCCTACAGAGGTCCAAAGGTTTTAGTAAGGTGTACTAAGCAGGATAATGAAGAGCAAATGGGCCATTATTGAAAAATCCTTCACATAATCAGCCTGATCAATACACTCACGTAACGCTGTATGTTTCATTCCTTTGGAACCGATCACGGAAACCAAATGGCCGCCCAGGGATTCAGGTCTGCCGCCGGGTCTGCACATGTCACCAGCAACAGCCGCTTCATTTGCTTGGACCTTGCGGACTAGATGGAACCAGTCCCCCGAGGTCTGGTCTAGTGCATTTGCTTCAGTTTCCTTCAAATGAATCAGCATTTAGACCGCTGTGTAAAACTCAACTCTGTACTGAAGGCTGGGCCGGCACAGCATGGTGATGCAAGTTTTACTCCAGGGTTATATTATATTATATATATAAAAATACAGAGCCTCACACCACACTGGATGGGTTTTTGAAGTCATATATGTGACTTAAAATAATAATCATGAATCAAATTCACCAACTTTGGACACAGACAGACTTCTATCCAAACAAAGACTCTGAGTTTTTAATAAAAGTCGCATATTGGCATGATGTGCGCGCTCACAGATTCATCAGTCCCACTCTGTTTACAATCTCCCAGCAGAGACTTCCTGTCTGGAATTTGCAATATTTTAAGCCGGTCAAAGCGGAGTCACAGAAATCAAAACAACAAAACCGCGTTTGCTGTTTCGACTCGTTTGGGAGGACGGCGGGATCTGGCAACGCCTCTCGTGTCTTATAAGAGCCAAGTCATTCAAATGGCTCCTCTGAAGCCCTGCGATGGCTCCCTCCAAACGGTGGGCGATGGTGACGGCCTCCGCCCAGACGCGGCGGCAGCGCCTCCGTCTCTGCTGCTCTTGAAGATACCGCTGCGGCTCCTTTGGCGGGCTTGACCCTGGCAATCAGCGAGACTTCAAACCCCGCCGCCGCCCTTTGAACGGTGCCCGGGAACGGTCTGTTGCCAAGCGCCGCTTTCCTCTTGGCGCGGAGATTAGAGACACAGGCGAGGGGAAACACGGGTGCTCTCAGATGATTTTGCTGTCTACCATGCCTGTGACATAATGTGCTGTCAAGGGTACAATATGCTGCTAATACCAATGCAGAAATACAACAAACTCGCTACTGCACACAAATGGAACGTCGAACTAATCTGAGAAATTACACAATCAAACTGAACAGTGGAAATAAGTATCTACTGTATCTTAAAGTGCCCATATTATGAAACTTTTGTAGGATTTGGGGGGTTATTTTGTGTCTCTGGTGCTTCCACACGCACACAAACTTAGAAGAAAAACCATCCATGCTGTTTTGAGTGAGATCCGGTTTCTGAATGTCC
>NC_045754.1:20129863-20130000 GCF_008692095.1 Etheostoma spectabile
CAGTCTCCGGGTGAGCTGTTTAACATCTGCACGGCTTTCTACATCACTAGCCGAGACCAGGTGGCTAACCGTAGCATGCCCATAATCTCCAAAAGAACTACTTCCTGTCCCTGTTGTGCAGGTATTCCACAAGTGTC
>NC_045754.1:20130011-20130130 GCF_008692095.1 Etheostoma spectabile
AGAAGTCTCCCAGCTGATCCTGTCTTGGACTGACCAAAGCTGGAGAAAGAGTTATCTAGCTGATGGGATCTGACCTAGCGACTGAGCATTTGCAGCTCCCAACAAAGATAGTATAGAAG
>NC_045754.1:20130140-20130273 GCF_008692095.1 Etheostoma spectabile
CACTCTGGAGCTAAAACAGAGACCCAAACGCACAGGGTGAAAAGAGGAGCTGCAGCAATGTGCAGTACAACAAATATATGGTGTTTATAGAAAATGAAAACATGGGAACCTATTCTGGTACAACCTCAAAATA
>NC_045754.1:20130283-20134738 GCF_008692095.1 Etheostoma spectabile
CCTGAAAATGAGCAGAATATGGGCACTATAAAAAATTTCCTGGCTAACTTATTATTGTGATGTTTCAAGAAAAATTCTAGTGCTCATGATGAGACTTTTCTGTTGGATTTCTTTGCTTCTGAAGGAGTCATTTATCCAGCGGCATTCCCCTTTGCTGGTGACTAAGTGCGGAGCAGAGAGAGCTAAAACGCCCTACAGCCAGCCATACATCATCAGATATTGATACAGTTTCCACCACCAGCGCCACGGCTGACATTCAATTCATAGCTCTGGGTGCTCTTTTTGAATTCCTGACAGTCAACAAGGGATCACGAGGAAATGTCAATGTTGTGTTGGTTTGGGGCGCCTCAATGACATGAGGGCGAATGGTAGAAAAAATAATGGCGGCACTTGGGACAAGCCGCTAACTTTTTCTCTCTAAGTGATGGCCCTTTGGTGTGTGTGTTGTGCGTTTGTGTTTATGGAGGCAGGTTTTCGTCTGATTTAAGGATTGTATCAATTACAGTGTGATTTCAGTCAATTCTGCGTCAGGTTTTCAGCATAGTTGACTGAGAAACTAAACCAATGTTAAAAGCAAAATAATAAAATCTTATGGTTTATTATCTAATCATGGGTTGCCTGAGATTGGGTGAAACAAAGCGCCTTACTCAGCATGTGTCTGATTGGCCATCTCAGCCATCGTCACGCCTGCATTCAAGCATTATATTAGGTCTGGTGACAGGTATGGCTGCTAACAGTATGAAATTACAGTGCCCGAGCTACACCATTTGTTTCCAGTCTTAATGCACTTTGGGCCTAGTTACCAACACATGAGAAATACATGTAGCATGTAGTTTGAGAGCTGTTTCCAATATTGGCTAAGACGGAAAAGCTAAATACAGTAGGCGGGCTATATTTTGGCGTGGGCTGGGGAATATCCTGGCATCGGAATGCTACAAAAAACAACCCTAGATTTACCCATGAAATAGAACCCGTTTTTTTAGACAAGAAAAAGCTGGAAGAGTTTTGGTTTCAAAAAGCAGCTGAGAGCGACTTTTGTTGCTATAACAACAAATACTGCTACAGTATCCAAGAGCACTATGTCGAGCGGTGCTAATGCTAACGTTGGATGAAACAAAGCGGTGGAGCGAGCTAGAGAAAGAACAGAGAGAGGGAGCGGTGCGTCTAGCGTTAGATAAAACAAAGCGGTGGAGCGAGCTAGAGAAAGAACAGAGAGAGGGAGCGGTGCGTCTAGCCAGAGGTGGGTAGAGTAGCCAAAAATTGTACTCAAGTAAAAGTACTGTTACTTCAGAATGATATGACTCAAGTAAAAGTAAAAGTAGTTGTCCAAATAATTACTTGAGTAAGAGTAAAAAAGTACTTGATGAAAAAACTACTCAAGTAGTGAGTAACTGCTGAGTAACGTCTGATTTATTTCTTAACACAAGCATCAATCAGACAGACAAAAATACAAAATAATCATATTTAGGCAAATTATAGTTCATCCAATCAATAAAATAAATTAAAATTAATTTATTAATTACAAAATAGCTTATTTGAGAGACTTATCACATCAAATTAGGATGGATACTGCATGTGTAAAACATACTTTATGTAACCTAAAAGACAAACATCCACCTCTCCACAGCAGAAACTAAAACCACCGCTACGTCTCCTCAGGTTAGAGGTTGAGTTGTGTAACGCTCACATGTCCGTTTGTTTTGGTAGACCCTGAACACACCGTATAACGTAGCTGCTGTTTCGCATTTTTCCTAAAAGGTAACCATGCTTTCACTATGAGGCGGAGGGGGGTTCCTCCTCGTCTGTGTTGCCTTGGCGACGTTTTGCTTCTGACGTCTTTGCTACGACTGTAAAGGTAACCTGTCGCGCTGCTGAAACGAGTATGGTCACATGACTGCACAACGACGTGTGATTGGTTAAGCACAGTCACGTGGTAGAGCCTTCAGCGGAAGACTCTCTCTCTCTGTCAAAATAAAACATTAAAATGCGACGTACGCGGGGGTAAAAACAATGACTCGTAGTAACGAGTAACGAGCTCATTGTAGCCTGATGTAGCGGAGTAAGAGTACAGTTTCTTCTTCACTAATCTACTCAAGTACAAGTAAAAGTATAGTGATTTAAAACTACTCCTAGAAGTACAATTTTTTCAAAAACTTACTCAAGTAAATGTAACGGAGTAAATGGAACTCGTTACTACCCACCTCTGCGTCTAGCATTAGATAAAACAAAGCGGTGGAGCGAGCTAGAGAAAGAACAGAGAGAGGGAGCGGTGCGTCTAGCGTTAGATAAAACAAAGCGGTGGAGCGAGCTAGAGAAAGAACAGAGAGAGGGAGCGGTGCTTCTACTGTTAGATAAAACAAAGTGGTGGCTTGGGACAACCTTTCAAATCCCCCTGGACAAAATGAATACATGGATGTCAGACTTGAAACTGAGTCGTTCAGCTGACATTTTATAGATGATATTGGAATATGTTCATCCAGTCGCTATGAGTTAAAGACCTGCCCTTTGGAGAAAATAACGCTGCTTTTTTCTCACACTGCTGAATATGGCTTCTAACAAACATTCCTTGACAGCAGAGGCTTAAACAGTGCATGATCCCTCTCACCGCCAACCACTGTGCACACGCGCACACACACACACACACACACACACACACAGCCTGCAGGACCCAATACAATATGCACTTCACAGCCCGCGGATGAAATGAAATGAATGCAAATAAACGATTGAGAAAAGGCTTTTGAGCGTGCCAAAGAAATCCGTCCGTGGCCCCTGCTCTTTTAACATTTACTAAAAATCCATCGCGTGGCGTTTGCAGTGTAAGCAGAACGCCAGATAGACTTGAACAAATGCACACGCTCTCCTTTGTCACCCTTTTTCTTTCCTTTCCGCCAAACCTTTCAAGTGCAAACACGTACTTTCTAAGCTGGTGCGGTAGGCCAGCAGAGAGAGCAGCAGAGGCATGACAATGGACTGAAAGGAGAGTCAATATCAAACTGAGGAGAAAAATAAAGGCAAAGAACACTGAGGGTCTGTACCTATTGTGTGCACGTGCGTGCATGTTGGACTTTTAAGTCCTTTTGCACTACTCCAAACCTTATTGTATCTCATTCAAGTCCTTTTTAAAGTCCACACCATGATGTGTCACACAGCATTGTACACATGATTTAACAAGCTGTTTTCTTTATTCATTTTCATGCTTAGTTTCCTCCCCCTGCAGTTCATAATGCATGCTTTACCTATGTTAGAGAGAAGGAGGTGTGATCAGAAAAAAAAGAGAGACAAATGAGCGGTTCACCTTAAAAGACAGGGAGATCATCGTGTCTCCGCCTGTGGACGCATCTTCTTCTACTACTTTAATAACAGTACTGAGAGAAAGCCCTGAATGTCAGCTCTGCTGGAGCAAAGTAGCTGCCACGTCTAGAAAGCCAAAGCTGTAAATGGGTTTCCGATATGTATATATTTTAAGTTCTGTTGATGATTTCATTATCTAATCCACTTGTCATATCATAGGGTGACCGTATTTTGATTTCCATAAAGGAGGACACTCCTCTCAGAAGTTAGTGAACATGCTTTATTAGGCCTCAATGGTACAAAATAACTCATGTAATAAAATAAAATCTGTAACAACCTAAAAAATTAATAGCTCTCTTTTTAAATAAATATGAAATAATGTAAAGGACCTATTCAGTGTCAGCTTCAAAATCCAGCTTCAACTAAATATCTCTTAAAACCTTTCCAGTGTAATAAGATAAGGTTTTTTGGTGTCCGTGTGAGCTTTGAGATCTCCAGTTTTATTAGACACTGAAACAAATGTGCTAGCATAATATATAATAAAATATAATATATATAAGGCAGCCTCTCGTGAATTACGTCACGCAACAAAGTACCGTAGTATTGTGTGCAAAGCGCCAGTCAATTTAAGTACACGCTTAATGCTAATAGGCCCATAAAAAACAGTGAAAACCGGACATTTTCATGAATTTATAACCCCCCCCCCACGCCCTGGACAGTACATAAAAAGTGGACATGTCCGGGCAAAAGAAGACGTTTGGTCACCCTATCATGACCCTATGTCGTGTATCCCTCTATACCAATGTTTCCCAAACTTAGGGTCGGGACCCAAAATGGGTCGCAGACCTGTTTTATTGGGTCGCCAATTGGCAGAATAAAATGCATATCAATCTTATGTGAATGAGCGTTCTTTTTTGCTCCACTGGTCTGTTCAGCTCAGATGCTGGGGGGGGGGGGGGGTTCTCTCTCCCTTCTCTTATCCTAGGAGGGGATAAGAACAGGAGTTGAGAAAGGGATGAGACACAGACCTTTTCTGTTTTTGGTTACTTTTATACTGGAATAAATACACTTCATATACATTTAAATTCATGTTTTTTTTTCCGTCTTTTGTCCACAGTTAAAAAAGGAAATGTCACAATGATTCATGGTGTATTTTTGTAA
>NC_045754.1:20134748-20141949 GCF_008692095.1 Etheostoma spectabile
TTTGGGTTCCGGGGAGACACCAAATTTCTCTTTTGGTTCTTGAGCTGAAAAAGTTTGGGAACCACGGCTCTATACTGAATAAGACACCTGTTCCTTTACGAGTAAATGAACCTGAAAAGCACCTGACACAGAGGGACGTTAAGTCACACGCCACATATTTTAAGTCGACTTTTGTTTATGATTTTGGTGCGTGCAGAGAGGATGCAGAGACAGGAAACAGGGCGGCGGCAATGGATTTGTTATGTACCTGCTGACGCGCAACAAGGTGCTAAAGGAACAGTAGAAATGCATTAAAAGTCAGAGAGTGTGCATTCCATATGTAACTGTGAGTACAACTCCGCCAGCGCTATAAGTAATTCATCTTTTTACCGAATGTGAGCGACCTGAGCCAAACTTTTCTTAGTCTTAAAGCTTAAAAGTCACAGGGACTGTCAACTTTTCCTTTCAGCCTGCGACTAAAGCGTATGATAACTATTCATGCTGTGAGCTGTGGATTTTGTTCTCTCTCTCTCTCTCTCTCTCTCTGTATAACACAATCTGGCAAAGCTTTATCACTTTTCCTGTGAAGGCAATCGATTGGCTAATCAGCCCATCTACCCAGGAGACTTTGCTCTAAAGTTCACGCTGCTGAGATATCTTGAAGCCGTGCGTAGATGCCGCCACCGCGGCAGTGTGAATGATTGGTACAAATGTTCTAAGGGCATGATTTGCTCTAGCCTCCAGACTGGCTCATATTTGATCTGCTAAGTGCTTTGCCGGGCCAGGATATTATGACTCGCGGCAACCCGGCCTGTCATCTGTATGCAGAGTTCAGCACTTCCTGTATCGGAGGGGAAGAAGGGCCATCTTAGGTCGCCCCGGAAACATCCCTCTGTGACAATGACAACGGAGACGGTATTAACCGGCGGCTTCAGGCCCGCTTCCCAAATTTACGCCGGTGACCCGAATCGGCAAATCAGCTGTTCTAGAAACAATGGTTACACACACACATAAAATCAGCTGATGAGAGGAGAGAAAGTTCAGTAAGTTCATCTATTTTGTGAATTCGTACTCGTCTAATTTGACAGTTATCGCGAAGGGGAACTCGGGCACGGAGAAACGCTGCTACACCGAGTGAATACTGGGACATATTGCACCTAATTCCCTGCCCAGTGCACACAATGCACGCCTTATCACATCTGTAAAATATGTGTGGAGAAGCCTAACACAGGGGGGTGAAAACCATCATGTAAACATTATGCGCTCCATGTATGACCTCTGTGTTTCCTCTTATTGCCCAGTGGGATTACATAAAAATACATGAAGATGTGGAAGGGGCTCCATCCATAACCCAGTGGACAGTGGTTGGAGGCACAGCGCAGGCCTTAACTAGCTGGCTGCTGTATACTCATGGGCAGGCAGGTTGAAATATGAGGGCCGAGGACACGAGGTCTTCCCAGAATGCTAAACTCCCCCCCCCCCTCGCTGTGCCTGCAACCAATCTGACGCCTAATTAATCCTGAAGGTCTTTTGTTCCGCTGAGGTTTTCCTCTTTCCCCCCACTGCACTCCTCCCACCTCTACCCCCCCCCTCCCCACAGCCTGACTGACTCTCATCCCTCAGCTTGCTCACCCTCCTCCTCCACACACCTAGATGGACACACACACACGCACACACACACTAGACACATACAAAAACAGACAGACACACACACACACACACACACACCACACAACACCTAGACACATAATGCCACACACCTAGACACATACACACACCAAGACAAAACACACAACACCACACCACACACCACACACACACACCAGACATACACACACACCTAGACGCATACACACACACATACACCTATACACACACATACACCTACACAAACACACACACACACCCCTTATTCCAGCGTCTCCCATTTTGCTCCCCCCCGAGGGAAATGGTACAGTCCCAGAGAGCAGGACAGAGGTAACAGATGTTTTGCTTTTCCGTTTTTTTTCATCTTTGGGGTAATTTAGTCGAGACAAAAATGTTGTGACTGTTTTTATTATATTATTATTATTATTATTATTATTTATCCCAGTATTCCACTAATTACATTCATATGAGACATTTTTGTGGTTTTCAATATGCAGGTATGCAACAATGTGGATACAGTAAAGACAATTAACAGAATAATGCAGATATGTATACTCTGCTGTAACCCTGTATATATACACTACATACTGCATATACTGTAACCCTATATATACATATATAATGTACTGCATATACTGTAACCTATATATACAAATATATACTATATACTGTATAATATATACACTATATACTGCATATACTGTGTATATATATATATATATATGTACACTGCATATACTGTAACCCTATATATATATATATACTATAGACTGCATATACTGTAAACCTATATATACACTGCATATAGTGTAACCATATATATATATATATACACACACACACACACCACACACACACACACGCACCACACACACACACACACACACACACACACACACACACACACACACACAATCTACTGCGTATACGTTAACCCTAAATGTCTCTGTCCTCATGTCTTTAAAGAAATAGTTCAACATAATGAGAAATATGCTTATTTGCTTTCTTGCCTGGAGTTAGATAAGACGACCAACGCAACTTTCATGTCTAAAAGCTAAATATGAAAACAGGGATGTGTTCATGTCGTGAGTTGTATGTTTTGTGTTTTTGTTGTTCAAATAAATAAAATTCAATATGTTAACCGTAAAAAAAAAAAACTAAACTAAACAGGCTAGCCTGAGATTCTCTACAAAACCAAAAATACCGTTTTTCGGAAGTTTATGATATCCAGACTGTCTTTGGCTAGAGCACAGGTGGCAGTAGGGAGTTGGGTTGGGAACCGGAGGGTCGCCGGTTCAAGTCCCCATACGGACCAAAGTATAGGGGTGGACAGTTCACCTCCTGGACACTGCCAAGGTGCTCTTGAGCAAGGCACGCAACCCCCAACTGCTCGGGGTGCCTTTCCATAGGCAGCCCCCCCCACTCTGACATGTCGCCATTAGTGCATGTATAGGTACTGAGCATGAGTGTGTAATCCAGGCCTGTGTGTAGTGTGTATAATAATAACAACATTTATCCCTTGCGGGATTAATAAAGTACACATTATTATTATTATTAAGTACACACATGCTGCAAATCCTTTCTGTATTGATGATAAATTATTTAAAGTGAACTCAGAGATGGGTTTGTCAGATGTGATGAAGAAACCAGTTTGGATCGATACGAGTATTACCGGACCGATGCTAAAGTTAATATTTTATATTTTAACATAACAGCCGTGGAACAACACCCAGCCATGTTGCCTCAGCTCTTAAGCGAGGGGGGGGGGACCCTGGGGGAAACAGCGACAGAGGTTTGGGAGGCCCTGAGGGTCCTAGTGATCAGTCAGGTGTGTGAGTTGGGGGAGAGGGACATTCGCTGGCTGGGGATGTGCGTCTAGGTCGGCGTATTGTGGCAAAACTGATATTTTGAGGATATGACATTATTTTTTGCTAAATCGACTATCAGCAGCTAAGATGTCTGCAATAAACATCAACACCATACTTGTAGACTAGCGATAGCTAGATGATCTGTAATTGCCAATATGCTAATAAATTATCTGCATGAATAAATCATAACTCAGTGCTATTTTCACACCCTTCTCCTCTGTTTATCTCACCCTGTCAAACGATTTTCACATTGTAGGCTGTAGTAAAAGCAAACAGTGGTTCTCCAGCATATACTGGGGTATCACAGCATTTCCAAATTCCCATTCCTCTTTTCAAAAAAGAGAAATTGAAACCACTTGAAAACTTGAATCAACTATCTTGGGATGGATAGAGGGCAATTGGAAACCCCAAAGAAGTGGTTTGTCAATAAATCTGAGTTTAAAAAAAACCCCATTGTGTCTTACATAGTGAAATCAATTCTGAAGTAACCTGTTATGCTTATTGATGTAGAAATTCAAAGAGTGTATGAAAACAGATTCTTGGGAGTGATAATACAGTGCACTTAGTTGGAAGCCCCATATAAATCATATCAAATCAAAAACGGTCAAATCCGTTGCAATAGTGCACAGAACTGAGGACATCTTCAATCAAAACTCATTCTAAATACACTCAATGTTCCACACATTACATACTAAGTTGACAGATAGGGGAAAACTAGCACTAATCCAATGTCTACACTACAAAAGGGTGATCATAATAACCAACCAACCCATTACACAACCCATCTGATGCACTATCCATTGTGATAGAGCATGCTCCAATCCACTCTCCTCTACTGTTCCCCTTGCTTTCTCAACGCGATTGCATCAAAAATAATTGACCTTCCCACCCCCCAACCTATCACACCTCAACAGCAAAGCCACCAAACGCAAAGCACGGACAATAGGACACATGACCCCCCCCCCCCCCCCTTTCAACACTGCTTCCATCAGGACGCAGATACAGGTCCTTGGGCGGAGATGGATCCGTACAGTAAGAGCTTTGTACCTCCTCCACATCATCCTTAAATGAAGCTCCCAGCGTTGAGTTGTGTGGTGTGGTGTGTGGTGTGCCTGTGTGTGTGTGTGTGTGTGTTACTTATAGGTTGAATGCTGCCTACAAGGGGTGCCAGTGGAACAGGCTGGAGGGAACTGTGCATTATGGGGGGATTGTTGTGAAAGTGTCTATGTTTACTGTATGTGTATGTATGTATATATGTGACCCATATACATATGTATGATGTGTTTGACATCTCTCCATTTAGTGCATGTATAGGTACTGAGCATGTGTGTGTAATTCAGGCCAGTGTGTAATAACAACAGAGTGTAAATTGTAATTTCCCCTTGTGGGACTAATAAAGGATACATTAATTTGAATCTTAATATTTGTTAAAACTAATTTTCCCATTGTACAATGAAGACTATCTATCTATCTATCTATCTATCTATCTATCTATCTATCTATCTATCTATCTATCTATCTATCTTGTGTATGAATAACAACCTGTCTCCAGAGTAAATAATGGTAATTTCTTTCTTCTGAATGGTACACAAGGTGAGGCAGCCATGATGTGTTGGACCAATCAGCAACGTTTAGTCCTGTCAAATTCAGCTCCAATACTCCCTGTATAATCAGGAAATCCTGGCACCGGAGAGGGGACTTTTTCATGCCCTACAACTATCGTACAGGAAATAAATGTAGTCACTGGCTCCTCGGGCTGAAATGCAGCTTCGGTTCCTGAGTTGCTCCAAAGATTCTTGGTCGCCTGGGAAAGTCCCCGTGCTGGAAAAGCCTCGTAAGAGACTTCAGTCCTCTGAGCCAGACGGCCTAGAGGGCCGGCAAAAATGTGACATCAGCCACTAAGTGTCAGCTAATGCTAATATGATCAGTATAATGCAGTTTGATAGCACATTCACGGTTTAATTTATCAATATTACACAGTCAATGGAAACCATTACGCTACTCTTTTGTCTTTCTCCTTTGTGTAAATATTGATTTGACATCTTTCCTCTCCCAGTTAAGAAGAGAAAGATAAGTACAGTAATAGCTGAGGATCTGCTTACTGTACTGTACGTCACTGTGTTGGCTTCAGGAACAATCGGATCTCTCAGCTTTGATGCGTGCTGGTTTGGACGTGTGCACGTTTCCATTCAGCGCTCCGCTGCTCCAGGCTGGAAGGTCATTTAAAGGCTAGACATCCAGACCCTTCTTTTACTCCCTCTTCTCCTCTCTCCTCTTTCCTCTCCCCCTCTCCTCCCCCCCCCCCCCCCTGCCTGAGAGCCAGAGATAAACCTACACATGCCAGCCACACAGGACCAATAGTCATGATTTATCGAAAGCCATTTGGTACCTGAACGCCTATGAAATTGTAATGAACTTGATTATGCTTTTAATGAAGTGTGAGAGGTTCTTCAGAAACGATTATAGCCATACTCTGACTCACAGGGCTGGGGGGGGGGGGGAGGGGTGGGAAGGAAAGAAAAAAAAAAGGGAGGAAAGGAGGACTGTCACAAACAATGAAGACTTCGTAGGATGGTGTAGGGCAAGCAGAGGTGCAGACAGGAGCGCCACGCATCTTTGGAATAGATTACGGGGGGGGGGTTTACTGTATATATGCGAGGTGACTTGACCCGACCAACACCATTTCAGCTCCTCCCTGCTGAGGGATTTTCCCTCAAAGCTGCATGCTGACGCCGTACATTTATAGATTCAGCCTGCAGCCTCATAGGTCATATTTTGCATACATATTCGACAGCTGAGGATGATTCTAACCTTTCCGTGTACAGGGTGTTCCCAGTCAGCCGGGGAAACATTATTGTTCAGTAATTTGACACACAAATCTCCCCTCTCCCATGCTGCTTCTTCTTTAAATACCACATGATGAGGTAAGTGGCTGCTGAAAGGGCACGCTGGCAGTCCACATGCAAACACTGGCTTTTTGCTCACAGTGTTATGCCGCACTAAATGACAAATTGTAATTAGATATTTTATGGATGCACTCGCATTCATAAAGGTCAGATATCCGGATTCATTTCAAACACAGCAACACCAACTGGTGTTCTTTAAATCGTAGTTTGTTACAAACAGGGCATTATTTGCCAATGTTTCGGTTATGATATTATTGTACTCAGCAAAGTAGTTGCGAAGTTCTGGGCAATGTCTGATAAACAGTCCTCAAATTTAAAGAAAGAAAGAAAGGTACTTTTTTCCACATACATGTAGCAAAATGTATTCTGCACTTTAACGCAACCCTCAACGGAGCAATGGGCAGCTGGATACAGGGCCGGGGACCAAATCCAGATCTGAGCCAGGGCTAGAGATGTTCCAATACCAGTACCAGTATCAGTATTGCCTCTGACACTGCCTAAAATGCTGGTGTAAGTATTGGGAAGTACTTGAGTTTATACACCGATCCGATACCACGTAATAAAGCCCTAAAGTAAATCTACGTTAAAGTAGTTTATTTAAGTTCTTTTTCCGTTATAACTGACTGTCAAACAGGATAATTAAAGAAAGTTCTGCACCACAGCCAACATGTGCTGATTACTCATAGTGAGATCTATAATCAATCCTGCACTTAGTGATATCAGATATTTGTCAAAACTATGGAATCACTGGAACACGCACTTGTACCTGTTTTAATTATTGGGCATTGCAATTTGTAGGTT
>NC_045754.1:20141959-20144945 GCF_008692095.1 Etheostoma spectabile
TGTGTTTCTTTTGTGATATTTTTGGGGATCAGTTTGTCTCTATGTATTCATGTTTGGTCTGAACCCCTTTTGTAATGTGATGAGTGTACTTTTTTTTTTTATCTGGACCTTGAGTCTGTAAATAAAGAAATACATATGACAAGAATCCAGGTTAATGACCACAGGTGTGGGTCCGGCTATATTAATATTCAAAATGTGTTAATGGTACAGTAACCAGCCTACAGACATTTATCACCTGAATTGACAGAAAAGCACCAGCTTAGTGCGGATGGAGGGCCAAAACAAAGAAATATAGATGCTTCTTTAGGGTGGATGTACTCTCAGGCTCCCTTGGTGATGCTGACCGGTAATCCATGTTCATTATCTTTTACACTTTATGGTAGAATTCGTTCTCCTACTTTTCCTTTAGTTGTTCTGTTGTTGTCCTGCCAATGACCTCCTTTATTACTAAGATCAGTAGGGTCTAGTACTCAACTGGATCTGGTTCCTCTCACATTTATAAGAAAAAAAATCAAACAATGGTTCATTGTTTGAGAGTTTGAGCCAGACCAACAACAAATAGAAATCACATCCATACAGGGAGAGTAGTATACGGCTGTTAAAACATAATAAAATATATGACACACTGGTATCGGATCAGTCCTCTGTATTGGCCGATAAGCAAGTTCAGGTATCAGAATTGGTATTGGGAAGCAAAAAATGGCATCAGACCTTCTCTAGCTAGTGCCTGATTAATACAAGGGCACCGGCTGGAGAACCTAATCTACATGTTTTAATCTAAGCCAGAGAAGAAAACAGTCAGATTTTATACACATTGTTAAAGTTTGGTTAGGTTCAGGCAACAAAAATACTAAGTTAAGCTTAAAAAAAGGTTGTGGTTTGGGTTTAAGTCAGTCTTTACTCCTGGCTACGCGCCTGACGCAGAATGTGACAGTGTTGGTATTTTTTTGGATTTGTGAGGACTAGGTACCTGGTCCTCAGACATCTCGAGGGTAAATACAGACACTAGCTAGACTCTCGTCCATCTGAGGACATGGTTACTGGTCCTCAGATCTCTGCAGGGTAAATCAGACAGCTGCTAGACTCTGTCCAATCTGAGGACTATGGTTACCTGGTCCTCAGATCTCTGCAGGGTAAATCCAGACAGCTAGCTAGACTATCTGTCCATATGAGGGACTATGGTACAGGGTCATCAGACTCTGCAGGGTAAATCCAGACAGCTAGCTAGACTCTCTGTCCAAGCTGAGTTTTCTGTTGACGACTAAAACCACTTCTGAACGTACACATGTTCCACCAAAAGTTCCTTCCCGAGGCTATATTGCAGCGGCACCTTGGCTCCGTCAGGCGCTTTGCCACGCCCATGATGATCGTGATTGGTTTAAAGAAAAGCCAATAAACCAGAGGACTAACAGCCACTAGAAATTGGCGCTACTATAAACATAGCTATACGTCATAATTACTGCTTGAAAAAAAGAAAAAAAAAATTGACTTTACAAGGGACGACATCTTTTGATCAATCAATTAAATGAACAAACCCTTTCACGTGTGTTTCTTTCATAAAACAGAGTAAAGAAGCAAATCCTTAAATAGAGTGGCCAGTGCCCCCATAGTATTAAGCTTCGACCCCCCCCCCCAACTGTTGTAAATATGTTCATACATTTTTAACCACACCTTTATCCCAAAAAGGGGATATTAGTCATGTTATAATTCAATTATTCATGAGCAGGGATAAATAATAGCTGTAGCCTTTGAAGAGGAGGGGCGGGGGGGACTCTCTGGGCGGGAAAAGCTGAGAAAGGGGAGGCAAGCTTGCCCCTTATGACATCATAAGGGGAAGATTCCAGATCTCCATTTCTAGTCACAGGGGGGCCATAGGCAGGCTGGGGGAACGCATATTAATGTTAACAAAAACTCCTAAAGTGAAATTTTCATGCCATGGGACCTTTAACAATTCATCTAAAATACTCCCAGTTTATCCAGATCATGTAAATCAATTTATACAGTACATCATTTTTAATTGTCACTGACAGAAATGTTAATATTGGATGTTTCTATCACTTTTGCTGATAGTTTTACTCTTTGACTTTGCTTTCTCTTCCAAATGAGTCATCTTAACCTTGAAGCTTGCTTCAAATCTGCATAATTATTTGTTTCTAAATCTTTGAAACTTCATGTTGCCAAGTTCCCAAGTCTCAGTGATTAACTTTGTGAGTATTATTGATAAAACAAAATGATGACTAAAGCCTCAAAAATAAGACCACAAGTATCCTTTAAAACCTATTTAAAATATGAATATGGAAACATTTACCCTTCTGCTGTCTTCCACTCGACCATGAACTAGTTGTCCTTCCACGTCAAAATTCAAAAAATGATTTTTTTCATGTTGTTTTTATCTTTTATTAATGTTTTTTAAATGCTTTTTACGCTTTTTTGCAGCTCTTTTAAAGTCATGGTCAATAAACCTAATTTACATGACATTATAACAAATATTTTAGTTAAAGAAAAGCAGAAACAATGAATTATTTGGACTAATTGGTAAGTTCAGAGGATGTTGAGTGGATCACAGTCGTAGTTTCAGGATACTGTTTTGAAACCATTTTTTCAAATACTGTAAAATTTTAATGAAACACCCACAATTCAATGGAACTACTCATTGATTTGTTAAAATGTTGTAGGGCTTTTAGGCATCCATGTTATTTTTGGGAAATTTGGCTGAAAGAAACCCATATTTCTGATATGAAAAACTTTGAAAACGGCTCAAATATGAGCCGAGGACAACATAAACTGCTAGAGGTATTTTATGGGACGCCATCAGAATGCAGATGTGTCCCCGGTCTGTTTGTGGTGATAATCACAGCTGATGGTGTGGGTACAGTCTACTGTGGGAGCTGTCACCATCACTGTCCACATGCTGAGGCTGTAACACTATCTGCAAGGTCTCCCAAGCTGTTAATGAACTCCTCTCTAATGTGTTGTTCACACACCC
>NC_045754.1:20144955-20146654 GCF_008692095.1 Etheostoma spectabile
CCCCCAGCTCTCTCTCTCTCTCACACCCACTTGGTGGATTTCTATCTTAGACAGGGCGCTTGGCTGGGCGATCGCTGTCGCTAATTTGTTGTGGCAATATTAATTAATGATCAGCCTGTCACAGCTGTTTATATTGAGACAGATTAGAAGTGGGAGAGATTAGACAAAGAAAACAATCTGCGAGAGGCTCAGCGGCTGACAGGAGGTCACCTTCACGTCTCTGAAATCATATTCAATTTGCCGAGGCGCGGGCAGGGAAACGACTCCACTTGACCAGTGTGTAATAAGCTAAAAGAGTATTTACACACACATCACAGCTGATAAGATGAAACATTCTGTTGGGTTTCATGTTTGGTGTCAGTAGTGGAAAAATTATTGCGATCCTTTACTTACGTAAAAGTACAATCACCACACTGTAAAATGACTTTGTTGCAAGTAAAAGTCCTGCAGTGAAAATGATACTTAAGTAAAAGTATGTACGTATCATCAGAAAAATGTACCTAAAGTATTAAATGTATAAGAACTCAATGCAGAAAACCCCCTTGCATTTTAGAAACTGGAAATGATCCAAACAATGTATGTGTATATTGTATTTATGTATGTATATTGTATCCTAGTATTTCAAATTTATATTTATATTCTGTGCTGTGTGACTGATTTTGCTGCTGCAACACTGTAATTTCCCATTTTATCGGGATCAATAAATATCAATCTATCAATCTATCTATCTATACAGTCCTGTCTATCAACTAAGTCTTTAATCAGCTAATCACTCAGCTGGACTTGTACGCCTATGTATTGTTGGGAAGTTTAATTTATAATAAAACTTTGGATTTTTAAACTACGTGTGTTTTGTGTGCAAAAAAATCTTAATGTGTAAAGTAACTAGTAATTTAGTGGAGTGGAAGTAGAAAGTGGCATGAAAAGAAAAGACTTAAAGGTCCCATGACATGGTGCTCATTGGTGTGCCATTTCTAAGGCTGTAGGCTTTGTGAGAGAGAGGGGGGGGCAAGGTGGAGGCTGGGGGTGTGGCCTTGATCTACTGCTCGTTTGAAAGCCATGATGTCTCTCTCTCTCTCATGGGTGGGCCAAATTCTCTGGGAACGTCAATGGAGTTGACATTCACATTCAATCACCTGATAAAAGTCCCCAAACATAGGCCACCTGGCCACACCCAAAATCAAACACTTCTGTATGGGAAGGAACCGCCCACTTTATCCTCCCAATCACAGGTTATATATACAGCCGTCCTCCCTTTGGTCATGTTTGTCCACCTCAACCATGTGGGCGCCCTGTGAGTTGATTTTCTTCTTTTGATCCTCTTCTCCTCGAGAGCTCTAGGGCCCAGTGGCTCAGGGCTGAAAGTGAGCTGGAGTAAGCCACATTGGATTTCAGCCTCTTACGGACTAACACCTGCACCTACAGCGTCTGGTGCGGCACCTCCACATTCTTCCCCTTAGTCATCTCCCTCGTTTGGGGTTGTAGGAGGAACCGCTGAATTACCGCAGGATCGGAAGGAGGAAAGATGGGTCCATTGTTGGATAGATAATGTCTGGGCAGTTGGAGAGATTGTCATGGCTTTATTTCAGTTAGCCTAATAGCTGGTTTGATTTGCATTGAGAGATGGTTTTATGAAGAGTTCCTCATGCCTATCTCTATCTATGGTGAAGGGTATGTGATGATGGGGGGGGGGGGGGGG
>NC_045754.1:20146679-20154155 GCF_008692095.1 Etheostoma spectabile
TGTTTATAGAGGTTCGATTGTACAATCCAACGGCGGCGTGTGCTGTATATACTAAATCGACATGTGTCCGCGGTCCTCGTTCCTCTCCTCCGCCAAACACTCTGGGGGGGGCGTAAAAAAAAAAAAACACAAAACACCCCCACCCCCCCCCCCCACATCCTGCTGAAACTCAAGAGAGAACCAAGACACACAGAGTGCCAGCCACACAGGAAGACAGAGCTCCTATATTCAGAAACCGTTGGTACCTAATCGCCTATTATGTAACTGAATTGATTTATCTGGTCTATGAAGGTTGAGAGGGGCCAGAAACTTATAGCCATTACTCTACTCACAGGGGGGGGGGGGAGGGGTGGGAAAGAAAGAAAAAAAAAAGGGGAAAGGAGGACTGTCCACAAACAGAATGACTCGTAGATGGTGTAGGGCCAGAGGTGCAAGACAGGAGACGCCACGCATCTGTTGGAAAGTCTCGTGGGGGGGTTTACTGTTATTCAGGTGCCTTGACCCACCAACACCATTTCAGGCTCCTCCCTGCTGAGGGATTTTGCCCCTCAAAGCGCATGCGTGACGCCAGTAACATTATATGATTCACCTGCAGCCCTCTCTGGTCATTTTGGCTACATCATTTCGACAGCTGAGGATGATTCTAAACCTTTTCCCGTGTACAGGGTGTTCCAGTCAGCCGGTGAACATTATTTGCAGGTAATTTTGACACACAAATCTCCTCATCCCTGCTGGCTTCTTCTTTAAAATATACCACATGATGAGGTAGTGGCGCTGAAAGGCAACCTGGCAGTCCACATGCAAACACTGTTATTTTGCTCACAAGTGTTATGCCGCACTAATACAATTGTAATTGATCTTTTATGATCCTTCACTCCTAAAAGTCAGATATCCGGAATTCATTCAAACACCGCACCAACCACTGTGTTCTTTTAATCGTATTTTGTCTACAAACAGGGAATATTTGCCAATGTTTCGGTTATGATCTTATTGTACTCCAAAGTTAGTTGCCATATTCTGGACAATGTCTGCATAACGTCCTCATTTAAAGAAGAAAGAAGGACTTTTTTCTCCACATACATGTAGCAAAATGTTTCTGCCTTTACGCAACCCCAACGGAGCAATGGGCAGCTGGATACAGTGCCGGGCCCAATCCAGATCTGAGCCAGGTGCTAGAGATTTCCAATACCAGTTAACCACTCATGTATTGCCTCTCGACACCTGCCTAAAATGCTGTGTAACAGTATGGGAGTACTTGAGTTTATACACCGTATCCGATACCACGTAATAAGCCCTAGTAAATCTACTTTGTAAAGTATGTTATTTAAGTTCTTTTTTCCGTTAACACTGCACTCAAACAGATAATTAAAGAAAGTCTGCCACCACTGCCGACATGTGCTGATTACTCTATGAATCTATAATCATCCTGCACGTTCGTGATGATACAGAATATTTTTTCTTGCAAACTATGGAATCCACATGACACGCCACTTGTACCTCGTTTTAACTTATTGTGGCATTGCATTTGTAGGTTTTGTTATGTATGGTGTGTTTCTTTTGTGCTAATCTTGTTGGGACTCAGTTTGTCCATGGTAGTTCACATGTTTGGTCTGACCCCTTTCTGGTAATGTGATGATGTACTTTTTTTTTTATCTGACCTTGAGTCTGGTAATAAAGAATACATTGAAGAACTAATCCCAGGTCATGAACCACAGGTATGGTCCCTCCTAATATCTAATTCTCGAATATTGTTATGGTACCAGTACACCAGCCTACGACATGTTATCCCTGACTGAACGACAGCCCAGCGTGTGCGGATGGAGGCGCCAAAACAAAGAAAAATTAGATGCTTCTTTAGGTGGGTTGATGTACAACTCGGCTCCCTGTGAGCTGACCGTAATCATGTTCATTACTTTTACACTTTATGGTAGAATTCGTTCCCTACTTTTTCCTTTAGTTGTTCGTTGTTGTCCGCCAATGACCTCCTTTATTTATCTCATAGTCAGTAGGGTCCTAGTACTCAACTGGGATCTGGTTCTCTCACATTTATAAGAAAAAAAATCAAACAATGGTTTCATTGTATTTTGAGGAGTTTTGAAGCCGAACCAACACACAAATAGAAATCCATCCCACAGGGATGGTCGATAACGGCTGTTAAACATAATAAATATATGACACATGCTGGTATCGGATCGCAGTCCTCTAGTATTGGCCGATAAGACAGTTGTCAGGTTAGTCGCAATTGGTTATTGGTGAAGCAAAAAATGGCATCAACCTCTCTAAGCTGTAGTCCTGATTTAATGACCAGGCACCGGCTGGAAACCTCATCTCATGTTTTAACAAGCCCAGATAGAAACATTCCAGTCTTTTATAGCACATTTGTGTAAAGTTTGGTTAGAGTCACAGGCAACAAAATACTAATTTAAGCGTTAAAAAAGGTGTGTTGGTTTAAGTCAATCTTTATACTCCGGCTACACGCACTGCACGCAGAATGTTAGACCCGTGTTGGGTATTTTTTTTGGATTTTTGGATGGCATTTTGTACCGAGTCCTCAGAACCTCTGCATGTGGTAATCCCGATCAGCTAGCTAGACTCTCTGTCCATCTGGGACTTGATTACCTGGTCCCAGATCTCTGCTAGGTATAAATTCAGACAGCTAGCTTAGACTCTCTTCACACTGAGGACTATGGTTACCTGGCCTCAGATTCTGCAGTAGTAATCCAGACACTAGCTAGACTATCTGTCCAAATCTGAGACTATGGTTACCTAGGTCCTCAGATCGCTGCAGGGAATCCGACAGCCTCAGCTAGACTCCTCTGCCCACTGATTTTCCTGTTGACTGACTAACCACTGTCTGAACTGAACAGCTCGTTTCCAACACAAAAGTTCCTTGCCGAGCTATATTGCAAGCAGGTCCCACGCTTGGCTCCGTCAGGCGCTTTGCCCACGCTCCCATGATATCGGGATTGTTTTAAAGAAAAGCCATAAACCAGAGACTAAACAGCCACTAAAATTGGCGCACTATAACATAGCTGTATACGTCCATAATTACTGCTTGAAAAAAAAAAAAAAAAATTGACTTTTACAACTGGACACATCTTTTGTCCATCCAATCTTACATGCCAAACACCTTCATCACGTGCTGTTTTCTTTCACTAAACAGAGGTAAAGACAGCAAATCTATAAATAGAGATGCCAGTACCCCCCAGATAGTCATTAAACTCTTCGACCCCCACCCCCCCCCCCCACTAAAAAAAAAAACTTTGAATATGTTCATACATTTTAAACCACACCTTTCGCCAAAAACGGGGTATTAGTCATGTTATATTCATTTTCATGAGCCAGGATATAATAATAGCTGTGCCTTGAAGAGGAGGGGCGGGGGACTCCTCTGGGCGGGGAAAAGCTGAGAAAGGGGAGCCAAGCTTGCCCCTTATGACTCATAAGGGAAGATTCCGAATCTCCATTTCTAGTCACATGGGTGCACTGGCAGGCTGGGGGAACGCATTTTAATGTGTTAACAAAAACTCCTAAGTGAAATTTTCATTGCCATGGACCTTTTAACAATTCATCAAAATACTCCCCAGTTTTATATCCAGATCAGTAAATCAATTTTACAGTACAATTTTTTAATTGTCACTGACACCAAATGTTAATATTGGATGTTTAGCTATCACTTTGCGATAAGTTTTACTCTTTGACTTTGCTTTCTCTTCCAATCAGGAAATCTTAACCTTGAAGCTTCTCAAATCTGCATAATTATTTTATTGTTTCTAAATCTTTGAAACTTTCATGTGCCAAGTTCCCAAGTCTCTGATTAACTACTTTGTTGAGTATATATTGATAAACAAATGATGACCTAAAGCCTCCAAAATAAGACCACAGTACTCCTTTAAACACTATTTATAATATTGACTATGAACACTGTTTACCCTTCTTGCTGTCTTCACCACTCGAACCATGACTGAGTGTTTCCCTTCTCCCAACATGTCACAAACAAAAAAATGATTTTTTTTCATTTGTTTTATCTTTATTAAATGTATATTTTAAACGCTTTTTACGCTTTTTTATGCACAGCTCTTTTAAAAGCTTGTCATAAACCTAATTTACACTGACATTATACAAATATGTTTAGGTTAAGAAAAGCAGAACAATGAGGTTATTTGGACTAATTGTAATATTCAGAGGAGTGTTGAGTGGTCATCACAGTCATATTTCAGGATACTGTCTTTGAAACCTTTTTTCAAATACGGTCAAAATTTTATGAATACACCCACCAATTCAATGGACTTACTACTCATTGATTTGTTAAAATTGTAGGACGACTTTTTAAGGCATCCATGTTATTTTGGCAATTTGGCTCGAAGATAAACCCATATTGTCTGATATAAACAACCTTTGACAACGGCTCAAATATGAGACCGAGGACAACATAAACGCTAGAGGGCTTTTATGGGACCCATCAGAATGCAGGATGGTTCCCCTTCTTTTTTTTCTTGGTTGTGATAATCACACGCTGATTTGTGGGTACAGTCTACGTGGGAGCTGTCCACTCAGCGTCCACTGTCTGAGGCTGTAACACTTCAGCTGCAGTTCTCCCAAGCTGTTAAAAGCTCCTCCCTAATGTGTTGTTCACGACACCCCCCCCCCAGCTCTCATCTCTCTTCTCTCTCACCCCACCTTGGTGATTTCTATCTTCTACCAGGGCGCTTGTGCTGGGCGTACGACTGCGCTAAGTTTCGTTGTGGGCAATATGATTAATGATCAGCCTGTCCACAGAGCGGTTTTATTGAGTCACAACTTGAGTAAGCTGTGGAGATATTAGACAAATAAACAATCTGCGAGAGGCTCAGCAGGCTGACATGGAGTCTCACCTTCACTCTCTGAAATCAATATTCACTTTTGCCAGAGCGCGGGCAGGGAAACGACTCCAGTCCACTTGACCGATTGTAACTAGCTTAGAAATAGTATTTACACACACAGTCAACAGCTGATAAATGAAACAATCTGTTTGGGTTTCATGTGTTTGTGTCAGTATGGCGAAAAATATTGCGATCCTGTTACTTACGTGAAAAGTACCAATCACACACTGTTAAAATGCCTTTGTTGCCAGTAAAAGTCCCTGCAGTGAAAATTATACTTAGTAAAAAGTATGTACGTATCACTCAAAAATGTACCTAAATTATTAAATGTATAAGTAACTCCAATGCAGACAACCCCCTTGCATTTTAGGAAACTGGCAAATGATCCAGACAATGTTGTGTCTTGTATTTATTATGTAATATTGGTATCCTAGTATTTAATTTATATTATTTTCTGTGCTGTGGTACTGATTTTGCTGCTGCAACACTGTATTTCCCATTTTATCGGATCAATAATATCTCTCTAATGCATATCATCCTATCTATACTGTCCTGTCTCAACTAATCTTTAATCAGCTAATCACATCAGGCGTGGAACTGCTACCCTATGTATTGTTTGGTTGAATTTACATTTATAAGAAACTTTGGATTTTAAACTACGTGTGTTTGTTGTGCAAAAATATCTTAATGTGTGAAAGTACACTAGTACATTTAGTGTGAGTGGCAGTAGAAGTGGCATGGAAAACAAGAACTTAAAGGTTCATACCATTGTGCTCCATTGTGTGCCATTTCTCAAAGGCTGTACACGGTTTTGAGGAGGAGAGGGGGGGGGGCAAATGTGGAGCTGGTGGTGTGGCCTGATCTACTGCTGCTGTTTGAAAGTCCTTGCTGTCCTCCTCTCTCCCATGGCTGGGCCAAATATCTCTGGAACGTCAAGGAGATTGACATTCACCATTCATCACCTGTGAAAGGTCCCCAACATAGGGCCAGCCTGGCCACACCCAAATCAAAACACTTCCTGTATGGAACGGAACCCGCCACCTGTTAGTCCTGCACCAATCACAGTGATATATATCACAGCCGTCCTCACCTTTGGTCATTTTTGTCCACACCATCACCATTGGGGCCCGTGAGTTGATTATTCCTTCTTTGATCCTCTCTCCTCGAGAGCTCCATAGGGCCCAGTGGCTCAGGCTGACAAGTGAGCTGAGTAGCCACAGTGTGGGATTTTCAGCCTCTTACTCTAACACCTGCACCTACCAGTCGTCTGGTGCGGCACCCACAGCCCCCTCCCGAGTCCTCTCCCCCCCCCCCCCCCCCCCCCCCCCCCCCGTTTGGTGCCCCCCCCCCAGCCCCCCCCCACCCCCCCCACCGCTCCCCCACCATTCTTCCCCATTATCGAGTCTCCTCGTGGGTTGGGGTGACCACATTTATTAACGTGATCGGAGAATAATGGTCCCTTGGATGCTTGCTGGTTGGAGAGTTGTCATGGCTATATTTACAGTTAAGCCTAAATAGCTGGTTTGATTTGCTTGAGAGATGTTTTTATGAAGAGTATTCCTCATGCTTAGTCTCTATCTATGTGAGTCAGGTAATGTGATTGATGGGGGGGGGGGGGGGGGGGGGGGGGTATTTTATTCTCCAATGACCAAGAGAACTGTTAAATCAGGATGCATAATCCCTGATCCTGACACAAAGGCCTTTAAAATAAAATGTAGCCGCCACTATGGGAATTTACAGTAGAGGCGTTATACTTATGCCCCCTGTATTTTACATAGGGGTGTATACTTTGCCCCCTGTTTTTCACACATAGGGGGTTGTATACTTTCTGCCCCTGTATTTTAACATATAGGGTTATGCTGTATCCCACCCTGTATTTTAACATAGGGGGTATATACCTTATGCCCCCTGTTATTTAACACCGAGGGGGGTTATACTTAGGGCCCCCCTGATAATTTTTTACACATAGGGGTGGTGTATACTTATGCCCCCCTGTATTTTACAAGGGGGGTGATATACTTTAAGCCCCTGTATTTTAACGACGGGGTTGGTTATACTTATGCCCCTGTAATTTTTACATAGGGGGGTGTATACTTTTGCCCCCTGTATTTTAACATAGGGGGGTGTATACTTAGGCCCCCTGTATTTTTACATAGGGGGGTGTATACTTATGCCCCTGTATTTTAAGGAAGAACATTTATTTTTTTACAATACATTATTCATTCAAAAAGAAAATTGGTGTCCTAAAAAGGTTGGTTTTTCCTATTTTTTTGGAATTAAGGCAGTAAGATCAATTTCCAAAAGATGATTTCTATTCCTTTTTTTAATCAACTTGGTGTGTAATGGGTGTGTAAACCTATCCAAGCCACTGTACATATAGCATCATCTACCAAACCTGCAACCTTAACCGAAGTGGCAGAAGGACGCCACAAACATTCAGTTTGAACAGGTGGTCACGGTGATGGATCCTTGGTTTCCTGGTTCTCTTTGGCCTTTTGGGCAGGTGACCCTACTGCATCCTCACTCAGATGGATGTGTCCGAATGTCAGAAGTCAAAGTCAAAACTCACATCTATCCAGAGTCCAGATCGGCCCATCTGAGCTTTCATTTTCTC
>NC_045754.1:20154165-20157919 GCF_008692095.1 Etheostoma spectabile
GCCAGAGCAGGATACCCAGGGCTCGGTTTATACCTATCGTCATTTCTAGCCACTGGGGGACCATAGGCATAGACTCATATTAATGTTCAAAAACCTCATAAAAGTGACATTTGCATGCCATGGGACCTTCAAACAAAGAGACATAAAGTACAAGTAGCTCAAATCTGTCCTACAGTATGACAAATATGCTGGATATTTTTTTTTTTTTTTGCTTTCTCTCCTCAACCTTCCCTCCATTAACCCCAATTTTTAACCCCAATTTTCCTTCTGCTCTGCATGCCGAACACATTTCCCTTTTGAAATGAACATTAATCCCAGCGTCCTGACCGCTGACCTCCGTAGTGCCCGGCCACGTGGACCTGCCTTCCCACTGCTGCACACACCAGTCTCAGGCTCAGTTGACTCGGCAACAACACTGTGGCACTGTGACTGCGAGGGGAGATTAAGTGGCCAATCAAGGCCTGAACAGTGGGGTAATCATTCCACTTGGTAAAATTGGTGTCAGGATTACTCCAGCACTTTCTCACTTCACTGTGCAGGCTTTAATAGGGCAAAGACATTTCCTCTAACTAGAGTGCTGTAGGTACGATTTAAGAACAGCTTCCTACTGATTAAGACAAATGTAATCTCGAGGGGTTTGTGTGTGTGTGTGTCTGTGTGTGTGTGTGGGGGGTAAAGTGTAATTGGTAAGTTTAGTTGTATGTTTAATTATTACAGTGGCTTGGATAAGTTTACACAACATGCTAAAGTTGATTAAAAAGAGGAATAAAAAGACATCTTTTATTCAAAATTCAACAAATTTGCGGGAACTGAAAAAAATGGGGACGTCTCCATAAAATCATCTCTCAATGCAAATCAAACCAGCTATTAAGCTAAAGAAGGAACACCATGCCTATCTTCTGGGTATGAGTGAAGGGCTAGGATGATAGTTGCGGGAGGGTACGGGGGGGGGGGGGAGGGGGGGGGTGCATAGTATCCTGATCCATGAGGTAAAAAATTAAAAATAAAAAGTAAAAAATGTGCTTGTCTCTATGGGATATTAACATAGGGGGGGGGGGTGTTAATTATACCCCGTATTTTAAGGAGAATATTATTTATTTACAATTGATTTACTCAAAGAAAATTGGTGACCTAAAAGGTTGGATTTTCCTACGTTTTTTCAATTAGGCTATTAATCATTTTCCAAAAGATCGTTTTTATTCCTTTTTTTTTTAAAATCAACTTTAGCATGGGTGTGTAAACTTATTCTAGCCACTCTATGTAAAAAATGCAAATCAAATAGCTATGTGACTTGACTTGACACTAGTAAACCTCGTGGTGCATTCAAAATAATTGTAAAATACCCTTTTCTCATTTAACTGCAACTGACTGGTGAAAGAAGGGTTAGAGGGTCTGAAATTATTTATTTTTTCATGTGTGCCATAAAAACCCAATGTGTGAAATACAAACGCATGGTCGCGCCTGGGGCGGTCTGTTAGTCACGCAAAAGTGCACCTGGAGTGTTTCATGCAAAGGCGTCCTTTGGCGTCTGTATCACTGCAAAAGTGCGTCCTTTGGAGTCTGTTATTCAGCAACAAGTGCGGTCCTTTGGCGTATGTTATTTCACGCAAAAGTGATCCTTGGGTCTGTTGTATTCACGCAAAAAGTGCATCCTTTGGCGATGCTTCACGTCAAAGTGCGTACTTTGGCGTCTGTTATTCACGCTAAGTGCATCCTTGAGGTCTGTTATTCACGCTAAAGTGCATCCTTTGGCGATTGTTATTACAGTAAAAGGGTGTCCCTTGGAATAGTGTTGCACGCTTAAAAGTCGTACTTTGGGTCTGTTATTCACGCAAAAGTAGTGCCTTTTTGGAGTCTGTTTCACGCTAAAAGTGCATCCTTGGGTCTGTTATTCCACGCAAAAAGTGCATCCTTGCGTCTGTTATTCAATGCAAAAAGTGCGCACCTTGGCGTCTGTAGTCACGCTAAAAGTGCATCCTTTGGCGATTGTTATTCCGCTAAAAGTGGTACTTTGGTGTCTGTTATTCACGCTAAAAGGATCTTTGGCGATTGATTTCCGCTAAAAGTGCGTCCTTTGGAGTCTGTTTCACGCTTAAACGTGCATCCTTGCGGGCAGATTGGTATTCACGCTAAAAGTGACGGTCCTTGGACATGTGTGTTAAGCACGCTAAACGTGCGTACTTTGGCGTCTGTGATGTAAGTCCTAAACGTAGTCTTGGGTCTGTTATTCACGCTAAAAGGCATCCTTTGGAGTCTGGCCTTACGCTAAACGATGCTAAGTCATGCCTTTGGCGTCTCTTATGCACGCGCAAAAAGGCATCCTTAGTGCGTCTGAGTATTCCATGCAACAAAAGTGCGTACCTTGGCGTCTGTTAGTCCGCTATAACGGCGTCCTCTGCCAAATGTTATTGTCCGCTATAAGTGCGCCTTTGGCAATTGTTATTCAGCTAAAAGGGCGTCCTTTGGCATATTGGATTTTGTTTCACGCTAAAAGTGGCGTAGTACTGTTTGGCGTCTGATTATACAGCTAAAAGTGTCCTTTGAGTCTGTTGGTTCACCGCATAAAACGACGTCCTTTGGAGTCGTTTTTTCAAGCTTAAAGTGCATCTTTGGGTCTGATATGTCAGCAAAAAGTGCGTACCTTGGCGCTTGTTTAGTCACGCTAAAGTGGTCCTCGCAATTGTTATTCACGCTAAACAGTGCGTCCTTTGCCAAGTTTATCTCACGCTAAAGTGCGTCCCCCCCTTGCCAATTGTTATCACCGCTAAAAGTGCATCCTTTGGGTCTGTTAGTCACGGCTAAAGTGCGTCCTGGAGGGAACAGGAGAAGACGTATCACGAGCGTGCTAATAAGAGCCAGGGAGCAAGAGAGGGAGCGCGAGCCAGGCGAGGTACGACTTGTTATCACGCAAACAGTAGCATCTTGAGCTGTAGTCACGCTAAAAAGTGCGTCTTTGGAGTCTGTATTCCACGCTAAAAGTGCGTCCTTTGGAGTCTGTTATTCACGCTAAAAGTGCGTCCCTTAGAGATTGTTTTTTACGCGAAAACTGTGTCCTTTGGTGTCGGATATTCACGCTAAAAGTGCGTCCTTTGGCAATTGTTATTCACGCTAAAAGTTTTTTCTAGGAAAATTGTATAAAATTAACAATTCTACAGATGCTATCAACGTATCAGTAAAATATTCACTTACAAAGACGCATTTTATTTTTTCCCGACCAAAACCTGCTCACAGCAACTTCCGCATTATTAAAGTGTCTTACGGTAATGTTTATGAAATACCATTAACCAAAGGCACCATCCGCTATGTGGAACATACTGTACATGTAGCAGTTTATTCAACCAAAACCTGTCTGTGAAAAGTGAACACTTTTTTTAACCTTAATTAGGAAAACAGATCATTTTGTACAGCCCCTTACAAAACTACGCTGGCTGCTACACTGAACCCTCTGATAGACTAAGACCATCTCCCTTCCCTGAACTAAAACAGTAGATGTGCTGTTGAGCAAGGCAGCTGTCTCCTAGCAGCATTAAGAAAGCTGCTTAACCCTCGTGTTGTCTTCCAGTCAAAGTTGAAAATCAACACTTTTGTTGACGCATTTCATCAATGTTTTTTTTTAACTTTTTCTTACGTTTTTGTCCCATTTTCCAACACTTTCGACCCTTTTTTTCAATGTTTTTCACTTTTTTTTTTTAATGTTTTCAACAACTTATTAACTTTAGTTTTACATTTATTTTTGGAATTCATGGTCAATAAA
>NC_045754.1:20157929-20158068 GCF_008692095.1 Etheostoma spectabile
AGGAAATTGTACCTAATGTTTGAGTTAGAAAAGCAGAAATTAGGAATTATCGAGACTAAAAGTAAAGGGATGAATGTTGATGATAATCACAGACTGGAATATGTCAACTTTTAATCAATACTATTTCAAAACTACTTCA
>NC_045754.1:20158093-20172608 GCF_008692095.1 Etheostoma spectabile
AAATGTTTTTTCAAATGCTATAAATTGAATTAAGACGCCCCAAAATTAAGAAGTAGAGATTTGTACTTGCAAAGAGCATTGGTGGAATCAATCATGTTATTTTGGGAATTAAAAACAACATTGTGATGGGAAAAAGGGTCAATTGACCCGAGACACAAACATAAGGGTTAACTGAGACCAGGGGTTCCAAACTTTCAGCCCACGACCCCCAAAGTACGGTGCAAGTGACTTGCGACCCCCCCACTATAAACGTATATAAACATTGCGCGCAAACGTGCAAGCACTATAGGCGATCCAAACACGAGCATATTGACAACACAAAACAACACAACAGCCATGACTTTTCTACAGTAATTTACTCATTACTTTAATTTGAACTAACTCGCGAATGAGATGGAGGTGACTATGTTTGGAGCACAGCAAGTCCAATCTTGTGTTTAATGTGAGACGCTACTAGGAAGAAAGGAAATCAAAAGCGCTGTTCTCTGTTTATTTATTGCTGGTTGTATTTTAAATTTACCACTAGTTTTTACTTGTGTTAAAATCAGGGCTAACATATGCTATTTCTAATCGTTTTAAACAGTATTTTAGTTCGGAAATCAACTAGCGACCCCCCCCCCCTCTCTCTGGCTCGCGACCCCTGTGGCGTCCGACCCCCACTTCGGGAAATCACTGAGAGGGACTGTGGTTGTACTGGGGATTTCTCTGCTCTGAACGCAGGTGATCTCAGTGCAAGGCAAGAGATCTCCGCGGAATGCATTACTCATTTGATTTCCTGGATAAATAAAAGGTTAAATGGAAGAATAAAAATTGAAGCCATGCTAGAAGATTAATAGCGCTTTATGTCAAGCAGACTGCGCGGCCCTATGCCTCATTTCTGCTATGATTGTTAAAAGCCAATTCCCATAAACATGAGCGTGAGGAGGGATGCATGTGTGGCTATGCACTAGTATCCTTGTCTTGTCACTCTCGCTGTATTATAGTATGTGTGCTAAGAACGAATACAGCACCATGCAGTTCTTGGGAGTTGAAATATTTCAATGGGGGGGGGGGGGGGATTTTGGAGTTATAAGACTTCTCTTCAGTTCAGCTGGAGTTTCAGGGACAGCTGCTCCCATCCTCATGCGTCCACTCGTGAGTTAATGCAATATCTCACATTATTGTCATTTTCACTGGCTTTGGACCCAACTCGCAGATGAAATTGTTCTAAAGCATTTTCAGAATAACCACGTGTTTTTAAACTAGATATACCTCTTACGGTGCCCCCCCCCCGGGGTCAGCTGACAAAAACATTCATAATCGTGCTCTCGGTGTGACAGACTGCGCGCAGATTCCATAATCCGTGGTTCATGGTAAGTGAGCAAGATAGGAAGATTTCTATATAATAGTAATATAACTATATATTTATTAGTCCCGCAAGGGGAAATTACAATTTACACTACTGTTGTTAATACCACAGGCCTGATTACACACATGCTGTGTACCTATAAGCAATAAGGAGAGATGTCAGAGTGGGGGGGCTGCCCATGGAAAGCGCCACCCACCAGCACCCTCCGGCCCAACCCAACTCCCTACTGACTGAGCTACTACACCCCATATATATATATACACACACAGTATATATATATATATAATATATATATAATATATATACAGTTTATATATATAGATTACTTAATTAGAACTTGTCTCCTGCTAGTGTACTACAACACTTACTGTTAAACTAAATTTGGAGACACTACTTATTTATCATTAGATATTAGACATAATAGATATTGTTATGTCAATAAAAGGCCCTAAGGACCGCCGGTTTGCGGCTAGAGACCAATCTTATTCTCCGGTTGGAGGACGGCTCGTTTTGTAGCGTATGAGTTCGGAGCTCATTGTTAACCTTACTACGTTAGGAAACATGCATCATTTATGATTTAATATCGTTTTGCTATAGAGTAATAGATCCAGGAAGTTTGTTTCCTACTTTACTCCTCCTTCCTAATTTTTCTCGGCTGACCCCGGAGGGGCTCCGTAACCTTCCACTCCAAGCACTCCTCTGATTAAACGCCAAGCCTCCTCTTTACATGTGTTGTCCAGATGAAAAGGATCTCTGATGTCGGTTATGTTTTTCACCTCACAGATGAATCTCCGTGGTGTTGTAAAGGAGACATAAAACGAGATTGGTGTGTTTTGGTAAACGGATGGTGCTTTTGCGGTTTCCCTAATACTGTATCTGAAGTCTCTTATATGACATTAGTGGTCACTTAATACTGGATATGAAGTCTTTTTTATATAGACCTTAGTGGTCCCTAATACTGTATCTGAAGTCTCTTTTATAGACCTTAGTGGTCCCCTAATACTGTATCTGAAGTCTCTTTATATAGACTTAGTGATCCCTAATACTGTATCTGAGTCTCTTTTATAAGACCTTATGGCACCCTAATACTGTTCTGCAGTCTCTTTTAAAAAATTCAGCCTTGGTGCAGACAGTCCACCATAAAGCCAGTCCCACAACAAGCTTTCCTTAGTATGTGCCATTTCTGAGTCTTTAAATGCTATTATAGGAAGAGAGGGGGGGAGCAAGGTGAAGGTGGTCTCTTAAGGTCTCTTACTTGGGTGGGCCAAATTTCTGGGTGGACAAAACAGAGAAAGGGGCAGATAACATCCCTTATGACATAATTAAAGCCCATCTGAGTTCCATTTTCTTAAAGGCAGAGCGGGATACCCAGGGCTCGTTTACACCTATCCCCATTTCAGTCACTGGGGGGGCCATAGGCAGGCATGGGGGAACGCATAGTAATACTAATAAACCAAAGGCACATTTTCATGCCATGGGACCTTAAAGCCCTGGATTATATCACATTTTCCAGTAATGCGTGGAAAAAATAAACCCATAAAAATGATTAAATTACTGCCAATACAAGAGAAAAACAGTAGTGTCATGTGAATACAAAATTTTGACAAACATTTCAGATAGGACTTAAAATTCTAAGTTACGGAAATGAGCTGCTGCTTAATACTGTGAGGCCAACAACGAAGCCTTATCCTGCAACAGGTAAGCAGCCGGAATTGGGGATTTGAGAACAGAGTAAGACAGCCACACATATTCGGCATAGCACTACAACATTTTGCATTACCCACAAGCTACGGCTGGCAACCACAGCACATCCACGCTCACATCTGGCGGTATAGTCAACCACTGGCCTGCCAGGACGATTGGCTCGCATGTAAACATAAAGAGAGCGTCTTTGTGAGCTGGAGGTTTGGCATTACCAGAACGCATGGGTTCAGACAGTAACACATCATACACACAAACACACGGCTGGTCACGTTTCTGTCACACATGCAGCTGACATATTTCATGTGCGATTTCTTGTTGAGCTGCAGACAGCACGGCTGACTTTCAAGAAATTCCACAAGCGAGTGCTTTCTGGACACTAAACGGGCCGGAAAATCCTCTTAAAATCCTTTTAGACACGTGGCAGCAGGGGGAGAAGAGAAAAAAAAAGTTTCTCCCAGGCACAAAGGCGGGTTGTTGGGTGTGATGTTGTGCCTCTGGGAACGGACCGCTCGAGCCAGTTTATTTTTCGAGGCTGGAAAAGGATGTTAATACGACACGTAGCCTACAGGATGCGCAGAAGTGCAAATATAGTGGTGTGGTGACGACAGAAGGCCTTCAGGGAGAGGACACTTTGGATGTGTTTGCAGGATTATATTTCATTCAGGACTCAAGGTCCCATCCTTTTGTGTTGTTGGACCGTAGGGACGAATTTACAGTTCCATTGCAGCTGCTAATCAGTCCCTCAGACACGCGATTAGGCGATCGCAGGATCAAAGCTAATCAGCCAAAGTCGTCATATTATAATAAACCGCATAAATAACCCGATTTCCGTTCAAATAAAGCGGGGCTTGCATAATTTCCTAATACCAGCAGTTTTGTTGGGGAAAGTGCATATGGCTTCGAAAGTTGAAAAATGTTGGTTTAGTCACACAACAAGCAGACCATGTTTCCTGTTGTCCATGGGAAAATTATCAGTGACTTAATTAGCGACAAGACCACACAAGTCTTTTTTTCATGCAGTTCAGGAATTCATTGCCTAAATACTCCTGCTTTCCATTTGCCTTGTTTTAAGAAAACCAAGCTGCAAAACAATCACAAAAAAACTTCTATTTTGTGTGGCATGGCTTGCAATATGTCAGTGAACTGGACAGCGTTGGATATTAGCTATTTCTACTAGAAATCAGTGGGCCATCTACTCAGGTCAATTTTACTTTGGATGAAAGTCTTTCCAGCTGAATTGGTAAATTTAAAATGCGTCACAAGTGGCAGCCGCATCCACCACTAGTTTCTGAGGCTCTCCATTTCCTCACGTTCTCCGTGAACTAGTTTCCTGCTCTGATTGTATTTACATATTTGGGTAAATGAGCATGCGGATTGGCTCGGTGGTTTTTTTGTCGATTCTGCTCTCTTGCGTCTATCTCCTTTGGGCAACAAAATTGAATTAAGTTTGTAGACACTGTGTGCACACATGAGGAAACAAGGTAGATTTGCAATAATCCAAAACTCTCCCATTACAGCTCGCAACACGCAGACTCAAAAAAAAAACCTCATTTGGCGGCGATGCAGATTTCTCGTGTTCAGAGGTCACAAGAACAATGATTAGCTGATGTTTTTTACCAATTTTTTTTTGCTTTTCGTAGTTTAATAGACCAACAAACACGATATAGTTTAAACAAGGCCAGGCTTTGTCAGCTTTGCAGAGGCAGAATGATCTCTGCTTTGCAGAGTGATCTGTATTTTTGCTATGTGTCACTACTTTTTTGACAACAGTAATTGTAAACTGCTTACAAATATTCAATATCGCTCGCGCTACCAATTTACTCCTCCATACCCTGCGTCCCTTTTCGCTCCTATCTCCTTTCCATCTTAATTACTTGTGGAAGGATATTTTTGCTTTTCGCTAGCACGCCTGCTGTTTGGTCATACGGCCCCTGTAGGAAGTGGAGTAGCTGCCAAAGAAGCTAGAGAAGGCAGGGCGGGATGTTATCAGTACTCACCTGGGGTAAATGGGACAGCCATTCCTGCTGGCTTTGAGGGCCTGTCATCACACCTCGGGGGCTGTCCTGATGTTGAAGAGTGCCAGAAGGGCACACTGGCCGATTGGCTCTTGGCCACCTTCTTGCTGCGGACCACAGCCCTCAAATATCTGCCGTCACACGCACCGCCACACAAAGATACGCAGCCGCCGGACCTTCGGCTCGCTCAGAGAGGCGGCTTAGCGACAGGGCCGGCCGGGACTCATTGAGCAAACGCCCGGGGCCTTCTTGGCGGCCTCGGTCTCGGAACCATCCCACCTAGCTCTGCTGAGCCTGACCATCCAGGCCAAGGTGTGGCGAAGCAACCGTCCATGTCTCAGCAGCTCACTCGACGTAGGCCGCTCTCTGCCGCTGCGTTGCAAGATGCGGAGGCCATCGGAGCACGGCGAAGACCTCAAATTCTGAAGAGCGGGTCGGGAAGGTCCGCCTGATCCGAGTGTGAAGTCAGCCGAGGTTTGAGATGTTCCCCATGGCCAGTGGGCCTGAGGAGGCGTTGGGGAACTGGAACGAACGGACCTTGTAGAGCCGCTCGTCGGCCCATCATCTTCGCTTCTTGTTTGTGGGGGGGCCCCAGCACCTCGAAGGTCAGCCCGTGCACCTCACCGCGATGAGATAAGACCAGAGGGACATGGGCCCGTCTGGGACACCATGCGGTAACTGCGGCCGGCCGGAAGCTCGTTCAGCTGCCCAACGCATTCTTCGGTGCTTCCGACCAGGAAGTTTCATTGTAGATCAGGCGGAGCTGACACAAGTGGCCGTTGTTGTCCTCTTACCCGGCCCGCTCCTCTTCAGACCGGGCTGCCACCTCTCCAGAGTCGGAGCAGAAAAGCGACTGGCAACTACCGCAGACCCTATGGGCGTCCTCCAAGTTTACGTGTTCCGTTTTCATCCTTACCTCGCACTGCTGGACCTGCAATAACACAGCAAAAACATGTACCAAAAGTAAAAGTCAAAGTGGACAAAAAGTAGAGAATGTGGACCATGGCTGAAACAACCGAATCTAGAAGGTCTCCCCACCGCAGCCACTTGAGCACAATGACATGAGTAAATGAACAAATCTACAATCAACTCCCTGAGCCGTAGCCACTCATAACCATACGTGGGCTCGTCATATTAAATGTTTAAACATACAAATCCCCCCAAAAAATGCACGGTTTTTCTGCCAATCATCTGCTAACTGCCCTCCAAAATTGGTTCTGAATCTGTTCGTAAGAGGGAACCTTGGTACCCGTGGCCAAGCGAAGCATCCATCTATTCTGAAATGGGGTGGGGGATCATCATCGAGCGGCAAGACATTCCAAGGAAAGGAATGAGATGTCGTAGCCCGCTTTATTTCACACTTCTGATCCATCTTTGAGAGCAACAGTCTAACAGCTGTGATAAGCTCTTCAGACCTATTACGGGAAGTGGTGGCTTTGCATCTCTGATGGAAATGAACAAAATACGTGCTTTCAAGATCTTCTCCACAAGAATGTTAATGCGTGGGATGGGAGTCCCCCCCCTGGGATTAAGCGCTGGCATTCACGGTGGGCTGAGCAAGTGTAACATGATAGTGTATGCAGGCCATTCTAATTGACCTTATTTATCACAAACACTCAAAGCGAATATGTCCATAGCTCAATTTTATGAGATATAACAGATGTTAACACACGAGCTGACACCCGTGCGATCAAATAGCCCATTTGCCAAATAATTATTATGTGGGGACAGATAGATGCGTTTCCATTAGTGCCTCCTCGAGGGAGTTTAGCGCAGCGTGCCGACAGAGAGAAGAAAAGAACGCAGCTGCTTACTAAACTGTCCTGTTCCTCTGTGTGCTGGTCCCAGGGCTTATGTACTATGAAGGGTAGCGATCAATGGCTGACGCATATCGACTTTCTTGGAGGAGAGACAAGAGACACGCAGATCAACAAGAGGGCAGAGCGGCAGAGATGTTTTGATAGTTTTATATCGATTAAAGGCAGGGATCGCGTCGGCGCCAACAAGGGGGCCAGAGATGGAACATAGTGAAGGGGAGTAGGGCACCACAAGACCGGATCTCTGCGCCCATGACAGGGACCACAATGCACACGGATATGTCCACATCAGGAACCAAACACAACCCTATACACACACATCCACTGCCCACATTTGGAAGATTTAGAACTCCGCAGTAACAAAAATCAAAAAACAAATGAATGAAATGCCATTTTTACTTTGGGTCCTCATGCGACAACAACTATCCCAAAACGCAACGGTAACAGTTTGTCCATACAAGTGTTTCATTACAAAACTCTCTGTGAAAGTTGCCAGTGGCATGAATCAATGTCCCTGTATGAGTTTTTTAATTAATATGACGTTCCCCCAGCTGCTGCCTATGGCCTCCCCAGTGGCTAGAAATGTGATTAGGTGTAACCAAGGGGGCCCTGGTATCCTGCTCTGCCTCTGAGGAAATGAAAACCTCCGAAGGGTCCGATCTGAATCTTTACCCTTATGAGGTCATAAGGGGCAAGTTTACCTCCCCTTTCTATGCTTTGCCACGCCAGAGTAAACTAGAGGAGAGACATGTGGCTTTTAAATGAGCAAAGTGGCAGTTGTTCAAGGCCACACCCACCTCCATCTGTGCCCCCACCCCCACTCCTCCAAGCTATAGCTATATAATGTTCTGGGAAAGAGACTTCAAATACATATTAGGGGACATAGGTCTATATAAAAGACGACTTCGATACAGTATTAGGGACACTAAAGGTCTATATAAACAGAGATTCGATACAGTATTCGGGAACACAAGGTCTATATAAAAGAGACTTTCGATATAAGTATTAGGGGACCACTAGGTCTATTAACGAGACTTCAGATACAGTATTAGGGGACCACTAAGGTCTATATAAAAGAGACTTCAGTACGTATTAGGGACCACTAGGTCTATATTAAAAGCACCCAAAGAGCACCTGTCAGGGGAACTTTAACTGGACAACTAGTCCGTAGATCACTTGTTTTCAACCCGATGGATATCACACTGTCATGGGGAAGTGACTGCTCATGAGATGCCCCTAAATTGGCCACATGAGGCGTCCTGTTCTGCTTAGGTTGTGGGAGTTTTATTCACACAAATTGTTAACAAAGATAAGTAGAGATCAACCAACCGCGAAGCCAAACAGGATCCGGTTATCATAAAGTGTGTGGCCGGAGATTCGCGTTATGGTGCCTTTGCATGCACAGCACCACCTTCTAACTCGGCCTTCATTTTGATCTTACTACAGTAAGTAAAGGTTCATCACGTGCTCCGGCAGCCAACGTCCGCCAGCGTTTGTTACTTCAGTTAACCCCGAACCCTAAGGCCATTTTTACAGGTCATCGCCGTCGGATTGATTTTATAATAACTTGTAAAACGATCAAACCCTTTGTCTACATCAAAAATGAACATACATTTTTTTCAGGACAAACTGGGTTATTGGAATATTTTGGGTTGCAGTGAGGTCACTTGCTGTTAAAAATGGTTGTAGGACCTTAAAGGAGAAATACTAACTGGAACACGAATCTTCCAGTTATAGTAAAGAATCCAGACAGAGAAGTAAAACCTAAAAAAACAAATTCTCATCTGGTCCTCGGATCACCACTGTGAAAGAATATGTAAGTTCACCCAAACTTATACATTTTGGACAAAATACATTTTTTTCAAAGAAGTCCGACCTCAGGGCTGCACATATAATTCCGAATGTTAACGCGATTTTGGCTTCTAACACTTAAATGAAACGAATGATCTGGATATTACGTGGTTATGGTCACGCTGTCTTCTGTGTTGTTTTTCACCTGTTTGTCTGTCCTGTGTGTTCTAATGATGCGCCGCCGGAGGGCTCTGTACCGATTCCATTAGAGGCGTGTCTACTCTTCCCCTCCCCATGCACACAGCTGAGCTGTATCACGTATCAAACTCTCCTAATTAGAGGCGTGTCTACTCTTCCACTCTCATCTGACTACCCAGCTTGAGCTTCATCATCCATATCACCTCATCCATCTTAAAGCCTGGGCCGACCCACTCTTCGGCGCCAGTTCGTTACCTACACTTCCCGTGGTAACTGTCTAGTACTAGCTTGTGGTATCACATTGCTTGCATATGTACTTAACTTGTGTTTCGCCACAGCCGTTAGTGTTTCGTCTAGTCTAGATGTCTTTGATCCCTTCATCTCCCACTATACCTCACGTGTCTGGATTGTTTGTGTGTTTTTTGTGTGATGTTGTGCTGTTCCGGCAGAATTAAACCCAGTTTTCTGTGTTACATACTCCCTCTTGTGTCGGTTCTGTGTCGGGTCTACAACCCACTTAACACTGACGTTAAATGAGTTTCTCATATAAAACTTCGCTGCCTATCACATCAGGCCTTCCTTAACCAACAGCATTATGCACGGTCCACAGCGGGTTTACCTCATTAAATTGCCTGTAAAAAAAAAAAAAGAAAGAAACAAGAGGAATTTTACATGCCACCATTATACACGTCACCCGCTGTTGGGAAATCATTAACCAAAGATTCAGTCAGCAGTGGTAATTAGATAATATAAAAGTCTGGATCAAGAAGTACAGATAAAGCGATGGAATCCGCTTTGCCCTTCTCTTTCCATTACCTGTGTGTTAACAGAAATAACGAGAGATGATGTTAACCCTCCTGTTGTCCTCGGGTCCAAATTTGACCTCTTATAAAAATGTCTATATGCTGAAATATGGCATTCGTTTTTACCAAATCACACACAAAATTATGGATGTAATATTCCCTTACAACGCTCTTGTAAATACAATTGTCACCTTCTTCACTCCTGACTAACCATCAATCGTCTTTCTTCTGAACTTAACTATTAGTCAAATAATTCATATTTCTATTTTTCAACTTCAAAAAAAAATATTAGGTATACTTACTATATAAATGAGGGTCTTGAGCATGAATTCCAAAAGTAGTGGACAACTGGGTAGACAAGTTGGTGTTAGTGATACACTGAAAAAGGCAAGAGAAAATTCTAAAAATTTACAAAATTAGTAAATGCCACATATTCTCTTATTCATTGTATTGCTTTACAAACAATACATGGTGTAGGAGTTAATTTGCATGTTTTTGCATCTTTGGGTTGACGTATTGTGCTTATTAATAAAATACCGATACTTTAAAGGAACTATTGTACTTGCTTTTATTAGCTGTGTGAGCGACCACACGTCTGTCGTGGTTCCCACCCGACTCATGAGTTGGACATTGCTTTTGTCGGCATTTCCAATTTTTGGCATCGGACCATGGCATCTCAATATCAACAAGGAAAAAAAAGTCCCTTAAAACTACTACGTGTCGTTGATGAAACACTGGAAAGGGCATATACTTCCATTGGTGATATGTCAAGGAAAATAATGTCGCAAAGGAAAAACCAGTCACTGTGTTAATCGTAAAAGTGAGAAGTACAAAGTGAACATGCATTATTGTATTTCCATTTAATATGTTTGACTGGATTTATTTGAGAATTATATTTCCCTACAGCACATGCCCGACGTATGTACACCTTCTGGATAAACTTCCTTTCTTAGTATGCTAAGTGCTAAATTGTCGGACAGTGGCTCTCCGGTTATCCCTGGGGCCCAGCTGCTGTCCAGGTGCGCGTGTTGTTTACGTATGAAGCCCTCTTAGGGCGTCGATTGTCTGGTGCACTCCATGCCGCGCGGAGCACAATTGGACGACCAGTCTGGACACCTTAATTCACCCCTCTACAACACCTAAGATCAATAAGAGGAGGATTGGGTAAGAGGAGGAACCGGAGTTGGACAGAAGTACGGGGAGGTGATGAAGTAGGAAATAGACAAATAGAAAAAGACATGAGGCAGAATGAGTTCATGCACTGTAGGTGTGTGGAAGGTTCGAGGTGAGCTGAGGTTGTGAACCCTCTGGCTGTCTGCCTCCCTCCACGCGGGGCTGGCGAGGATTCAGGCCAAGCAGCAGCATACTCAGAGAGCTAAACGGCTGCTAAACAGAGTGCACATTACAGTTGCTTAAACAAATTTTGATAAGAGACACAAGTTGTGAATGAGCAGGGGGCCCCGGGTACTATTCTCTCTCGCAGATCAATACAGCACTAGATGGGATCAATGAGTCACTCTGACAACCATGGTACACTTGAACAATGGGCTGGAGCTGTGCTAGTCATCCTGGGCCACATACAAACACGCTTTGACATTCTGACCTAATACGGACGAAAGCCCAACACGAGCTGCAAATTGGGCCCTGAAATGACTCCCTCGGCAAACAGGTCATTATCCAGAACACTTCAAATCAATCAATTTAACTGTCTATATTGTTTGTATTAGCCCCTAAAGGCCCATATGCTACAGAAAACATTGGCTGCCTGGTGCGTTTACAAAAGTGGCGAAATAAGAGGTCGAGGTGAGTATGGCTATCGGCTGGTGCCAGGTTCTCTATCTTATTCTTGCAATATGTACACCAAGTGTTCCTTAATGAAAAAGGAAGGGAGCCTTTTGCCCTTGGGTGTCGAGTCACCGTCGTTGGTTCCAAGCTGAACAGCCAATCGGTGAACTGCTGACGTCCAACGAAGCAGGCAGTGCGGGACCACAACACACGGACAGGGACCTTGGTGTTTAGGGGACTTTACCCCAGAGCCGTAACAGTGTGATCTGTATCTAGATAAGGAAGCAAGCAAGTTAATGCAAAGAGTAATGCATGGATCTAATGACACTTGTAGGGGGGTCTGGCCCGCGTTGAAATGGGTGTAAGCTAGGTGTGAAACATCACCGCCAACTCTATAAAGCCAGTGAAAAGGTCATTTACTCGTCACTTCCTGTCAAGGTCCGTGACACACTAACCCGATAATCGCCGGACAGTCCGGCGGGGTCGGTGACTCGGTCATGCCCGTGAAATCGAGCCATGAAACATATCCAGAAACAACGTCACATGTTTCATACCAATAAGTATACAGCCATGCTAGAGCTCTGTGAGGGTTAGCCCTGTGATTATAAACCCATAAGACAAACCCTGCCTAGATTCAAGCCTAGGAACCTGGCAGGCATCCAGTCCATCCCAGAACCAATGGGCTATCCTAGACCAACCACTGGAGATCAATGTAGAACCTCAAGCGTATGCTGACCATCGACTGCTAGCCAGGGGCGGGTCTCGACCAACAAAGAGTGGTGGGAGTCGTATAGGCATGCGTTGCTGTGCGCTAAATGCTATTATCAGCAGGATACATATGCCAATTAGATTGGTAACACTCTGCTAACTTGCCACTAAAAACAAAAGTACAGCCAAGGCTGATGGAAATGCAGGTATTTGGTCAGAAACCAAGTAGTGGGACAAGTTCAAGTTTCTGGGATCCCCAAGTATTGCCAGTTTACATAGTAGGTGATACATGGGGTAAGAAAAAAAATCTAGGCAGTAAAAAGCAAACTTAAATGCATTTCCTGAAAATTTAAATAATTGTAAATATAATTAATAGTCGCTGCCCGTGTTCGGACATGTCATGGGACTTCATAAAGCCGACTGACCCTTTTTATTTCGTTCGAGCATTTTTTATGGACAAAGTTCACAGTCCGAATGGAGCATTTCTGTCTAAAGATCCTCAAGTCTGTGTTCATTTTAAAGTAACAAAACAACAAGTCTTGTCCCTTTCAATGGCTTGCCGTTAGTTAAGTGTGTAGCTATTGAGTAGAAAAGAAAATACCACATGTTTTCAAAAATTGATGCTGAATCAACGCGACCCCCCCCTCCCCCCCCCCCCCCCCCCATGGCAAGCAAAAGTGAAGTTTGGAGGTATCCTCCAAAGACCACCTCTGAGCGGTTTTTTGATAGTTAACGAAGCCGCGGCCAACCACACACTCACTATGATTTATGAGTGAGCTGTGTAGGGCGTCAAGAGAGAAGAGATACGGTATATTTTCAACGGAGAGCTCACACAGCTGATGCTGTAGCACAATTATAGTACCGTTTCTGTGGTTAACTCAAGAAAAGATTGCATTCTAAGTTGTTTCTAGACGGTAATCAGCATATCAAGTCCTAAAGCAAACCATGACCTTAGTTAATGAGGGCATTTCAAAGAGAATTGAGTATTGACATGGGTGATAAGTATGGGTCCCATTATCATCAACAGTGTATATTCAGATCAGGAATACGGCGGATGGGGGGGGGGGTTACACCGGTATGGCTGTCGTGGCCAACGCAGTCTAAGGAAGGACACCCTGACAGAAAACCACTGGCCCTACAAGCTTGGGGTTGCGGCAGAAAGGCTACCGAACCTAATCCCGGACAACAAGCCGTACCAGAAACAACGGACCACGTATTGCAAGACTGGAACGCAACGGTGCAGGATGGAACACGGGAGACAGCACGCGTGCAGCTGCAAACGAACCCAGTGAGGCCGTGATGTCCAAGGAATTGTGTTGCCTCCTGAGCACGGGAGAGACTTAAGAGGAGAGATGGCTGTAGAGAAGTTCCCAGTTGGGCTTGTATAGCTGACATACAGTTACGTGGACTTTAATTACTTAAAGCAAATTACCTGGAATTAATGGAAATGCACCGATTAAAAAACATACCTATTTAATCATAATACTAAATCACATTGTACTTTCCAGGAAATGTCTAACTAACTTACAGTGAATGTTAAAAAATCCGGACCTATAAATAACCTACATAAAGTGAAAAAGTCAATCGCTTGAAACAAATGGTTGGAATGTAGGATAGTATGGTATAAAACTAAGCCCAGAGGTCGCATAGAAAAATATACATTTTTTTCATATGAATGGTTAAGATATGTTTGTCTCTATTTTGGTGTGGGACTGTTTTGCGTTAGCTTGGGTAAAGGTTCAAAAGGTGAATGTAAATAAACCCCACCAAGGACAATATGCAACATTAAATTGGGACCAACAAGGGGAAATTATTTAATCTTCCCTGAGAGTAAAAAACCCAGCCTGGGTAAAGTTCCTCAACTGCCGGCCCAATCACCAGCGCCGACGTGGACCGTGGTACCCTCCTGCCCTACGGTATTGCCGTCCCACATCTCATCACCAGCCACCAGCCCAACGGCCGAGCATGCTGAGGTCTCCGGCTCGCTATACGGCCGTCCCCCACTGGCACCAGGACACCGGGAGCGCAGACGACGCTCATGGTTCCCGCCGCACAAGGCGCGGGGGGGGGGGGCAGAGGAGAGGCAGGTTAGATAGCAGAGCCTTGGCAGAGGCATCAATCCTGTGGTGATGTGACAACACTGGCGATGGTGTCCACCAATGGTGCTGAAATTGTTAGCTCTTGTACTTGCCAAAGAGCATTGGGTGGAATCAATCATGTTATTTTGGGGAATTAAAAACAACATTGGTATGGGAAAACGGGTCAATTTGACCCGAGACACAACATAAGGGTTAATGTAGACCAGGGGTTCCCAAAACTTTCAGCCCACGACCCCCAAAGTAACGG
>NC_045754.1:20172618-20172818 GCF_008692095.1 Etheostoma spectabile
TTGCGACCCCCCCACTATAAACGTATATAAACATTGCGCGCAACCGTGCAAGCACTATAGGCGTATCCAAACACGAGCATATTGACAACACAAAACAACACAACAGCCATGACTTTATTCTACAGTAATTTACTCATTACTTTAATTTGAACTTAACCTCGCCGAATGAGATGGATGTGCAATATGTTTGGAGCACAGCA
>NC_045754.1:20172828-20185267 GCF_008692095.1 Etheostoma spectabile
TCCAATCTTGGTTTAATGTTGGAGACCGCTACTCGGAATGAAAGGAAATCAAAAGAGCTGTTCTCTGTTTATTTATTTGCTTGGTTGTATTTTAAATTTAGCCACTAGTTTTATCTTGTGTTAAAATCATGGCTAACATATGCTATTTCTAATCGTTTTTAAAAATGTTATTTTAGTTCTGGAAATCAACTAGCGACCCCCCCCCCCTCTCTCTGGCTCGCGACCCCCTGTGGGTCCCGACCCCCACTTCGGGAATCACTGATGTAGAGGACTGTGGTTGTACTGGGGATTTCTCTGCTCTGAATGAGCAGGGTGATCTCAGTGCAAGGCAAGAGATCTCCGCGGAATGCATTCTCATTTGATTTCCCTGGATAAATAAAAGGTTAAATGAAGAAATAAAAATTGAAGCCCATGCTAGAAGATTAATAGCGCTTTAATGTCAAGCAGACTGCGCGGCCCTATGCCTCATTTCTGCTATGATTGTTAAAAGCCAATTCCCATAAACATGAGCGTGAGGAGGGAATGCATGTGTGGCTATGCACTAGTATCCTTGTCTTGTCACTCTCGCTGTATTATAGTATGTGTGCTAAGCAGAATACAGCACCATGCAGTTCTTGGGAGTTGAAATATTTCAATGGGGGGGGGGGGGGGGGATTCTGGAGTTATAAGCCTTCCTCTTCAGTTCAGCTGGAGTTTCAGGGACAGCTGCTCCTCATCCTCATGCGTCCACTCCGTTGAGTTAATGCAATATCCTCACATTATTGTCCATTTTCCACTGGACCTTTGGACCCAACTCGCAGATTAAATTGTCTCTATAAGCATTTTACAGAATAACCACGTGTTTATTAAACTAGTATCTACCCTCTACGGTGCCCCCCCCCCGGGGGTCAGCTGACAAAAACAAATTCATAATCCGTGCTCTCGGTTGAACAGACTGCGCGCAGATTCCTAATAATCCGTGTTCATAGGTAAGTGAGCAAGATAGGAAAGATATTCTATATAATAATGTAATAATAACATATACTTTATTAGTCCCGCAAGGGGAAATTACAATTTACACTCTGTTGTTAATACACACAGGCCTGAATTACACACATGCTGTGTACCTATACATGCAATAATGGAGAGATGTCAGAGTGGGGGGGCTGCCCATGGAAAAGCGCCCCCCACCAGCGACCCTCCGGTTCCCAACCCAACTCCCTACTGACTGAGCTACTACACCCCCATATATATATATATACACACACATCTGAAGTCTCTTTTATATAGACCTTAGTGGTCCCCTAATACTGTATCTGAAGTCTCTTTTATATAGACCTTAGTTGTCCTCTAATACTGTATCTGAAGTCTCTTTTATATAGACCTTAGTGGTCCCCTAATACTGTATCTGAAGTCTCTTTTATATAGACCTTAGTGGTCCCCTAATACTGTATCTGAAGTCTCTTTTATATAGACCTTAGTGATCCCCTAATACTGTATCTGAAGTCTCTTTTATATAGACCTTAGTGGTCCCTAATACTGTATCTGAAGTCTCTTTTCCAAAATTCAGCCTTGGTGCAGAATTCCAGCCACTAAAGCCAGTCCCACAACAAGCTTTCCTTAGTATGTGCCATTTCTGAGTCTTTAAATGCTATTATAAGGAAGAGAGGGGGGGAGCAAGGTGAAGGCTGGTCTCTTTAAGGTCTCTTTACTTATGGGTGGGCCAAATTCTCTGGGTGGACAAAACAGAGAAAGGGGAGATAACCTTGCCCCTTATGACATCATTAAAGCCCATCTGAGCTTCCATTTTCTTAAAGGCAGAGCGGGATACCCAGGGCTCGGTTTACACCTATCCCCATTTCTAGTCACTGGGGGGGCCATAGGCAGGCTGGGGGAACGCATAGTAATACTAATAAACCAAAGTCACATTTTCATGCCATGGGACCTTTAAAGCCCTGGATATAACACATTTTTCCAGTAATGCGTGGAAAAAATAAACCCATAAAAATGATTAACTTACTGCCAATACAAGAGAAAAACAGTAGTGTCATGTGAATAACAAAATTTTGACAAACATTTCAGATAGGACCTTAAAATTCTAAGTTCAGGAAATGAGCTGCTGCTATAATACTGTGAAGGCCAACAACGAAGCTTTATCCTGCAACAGGTACAGCCAGAGGGAATTGTGGGATTTGAGAACAGAGTAAGACAGCACACATAATTTGGCATAGCACTACAACATTTTGCATTACCCACAAGCTACGGCTGGCAACCACAGCACATCACGCCTCACATCTGGCGGATAGTCAACCACTGGCCTTGCCAGGACGATTGGCTCGCATGTAAACATAAAGAGAGCGTCTTTGTGAGCTGGAGGGTTTGGCATTACCAGAACGCATGGGTTCAGACATGTAACACATCATACACACAAACACACGGCTGGTCACGTGTTCATTCACACATGCATGCATGAATATTTCATGTGCGATTTCTTGTTGAGCCTGGCAGACAGCACGGCTGACTTTCAAGAAATTCCACAAGCGAGTGCTTTCTGGAACTAAACGGGCGCGGAAAATCCTCTTAAAATCCTTTTAGACACCGTGGCAGCAGGGAGAAGAGAAAAAAAAAAAGTTTCTCCCAGGCAAACGTGCGGGTTTGTTGGGTTGATGTTGTGCCTCTGGGGAAGGACGCTCGCGCCAGTTTATTTTATCGAGGCTGGAAAAGGATGTTAATACGACACGTAGCCTACAGGATGCGCAGAAGTGCAATATAGTGGTGTGTGTGACGACAGAAGGCCTTCAGGGAGAGGACACTTTGGATGTGTTTGCAGAGGCTTATTATTTTCATTCAGGACTTCAAGAGTCCCATCCTTTTGTGTTGTATTAGGACAGTAGAGGGACGAATTTACAGTTCCATTTGCAGCTGCTAATCAGTCCCTCCAGACAACGCGATTATGCGATCGCAGGATTCAAAGCATAATCAGCCAAAGTCTGCATATTTATAATAAACCGCATAAATAACCGATTTCCGTTCAAAATAAAGCGGGGCTTGCATAATTTCCTAATCCCAGCATTTTTGTTTTGGGAAAAAGTCACATATGGCTTCGAAAGTTGAAAAATGTTGCGTTTACGTCACACAACAGCAGCCATTTTCCCCTGTTGCCATGGGAAAATTATCAAGTGACTTAATTACGCGACAAGACAAACAGTCTTTTTTTCATGCAAGTTCAGGTAATTTCATTGCATAAATATCCTGCTTATTCCATTGCATTTTTTAAGAAAACAAGCTGCAAAACAATCACAAAAAAACTCTATTTTTGTGCAAGGACTTGCTAATATGCCAGTGACCTGGACAGCTTGGATATTAGCTATTTCTACTAAAATCAGTGTGCCTATCTACTCAGGGCAATTTTACTTTGGATGAAATTCTTCAGCTGAATTGAAATTTAAAATGGCTGTCAACAAGTGGCAGCCGATCCAGCCACTATGTCTTTAGGCTCTCCAATTTCCTCAAGTTTCTCCGGAACTAGTTTCCTGGCTCTGATTGCTATTTACATATTTGGGTAAATGAGCATGGGATTGGACTCGGTGGTTTGTTTGTCGATTTGCTCTTTGCGTTTCTATCTCCTTTGGGCAACAGATTGAATTAATGTTTGTAGACACTGTGATGCCACACATGAGGAAACAGGAGATTTTGCAAAATTACAAAACTCTCCCAATTACAGCTCGGCAAACACGCGAGACTCAAAAAAAAAGATTTCTCGTGTGTCAGAGGCACAAGGACAATGATTAGCTGCATTTACATGCTTTTCGATTTAAATAGACCAACAAACAGATATAGTTTACCCGAGGCACAGGCTTTGCAGCTTTGCAGAGTGCAGAATGATCTCTGCTTTGCAGAGTGATCTGTATTTTTGCTATGTGCACTACTTTTTTGACACAAGCTAAATGTAAGCTTGCTTACAAATATCTTCGCTCAGCGCTACCACCATTTCTCCTCCCATCCCTGCTCCTTTTTAGCTCCTATCTCCTTTTCCTCCTTAATTACTTGTTGGAAGATGTTTGGCTTTTCGCTGCACGCCTGCTGTTTTGGTCATTACAGGCCCCTGTAGGAAGTGGAGTAGCTGCCAAAGAAGCTTAGCAGAAGGCAGGCGCCGGGGATGTATCAGTACTCACCTGGGGTAAATGGGGACAGCCATTCCTGCTGGCTTTGAGGCCTGTCGTCACCTCGGGGGCTGTCCTGATGTTGAAGAGAGCCAGAAGGGCACACTGGGCCGCTTGGCTCTTGGCCAACTTCTTGCTGCGACCACAGCCCTCAAATATCTGCCCGTCCACACGCACCGCCATCACAAAGCTACGCAGCCGCCGGCCTTCGGCTCGCTCCGAGAGGCAGGCGTAGCGAAGGCCCGGCCGGAGCTCATTGAGCAACGCCACGGGGCTCTTGGCGGCCTCCGGCTCCGGAACAATCCCACCTAGCCTCTGCTGAGCCTGCACCATCAGGTCCAAGGTGTGGCGAAGCAACCGTCCATGTCTCAGCAGCTCACTCGACAGTAGGCCGCTCTCTGCCGCTGCGTTGCAGAGCGAGAGGCCATCGGAGCACGGCGAAGACTCAAATTCCTTGAAGAGCGTGTCAGGGAAGTCCGCCTGATCCGAGGTGAAGTCAGCCGAAGGGTTTGAGATGTTCCCCATGGCCAGGTGGGCCTGAGGAGCGTTGGGGAACTGGACGAAGGACTTGAGAGCCAGCTCGGCGGCCCTCATCTTCGCTTTCTTCTTTGTGGGGCCCATGCCCTCGAAGGTCAGCCCGTTCACCTCCACAGCGATGGAGAAGACAGGAGCGTGGACAGGGCCCGTCTGGGACACCATGCGGTACTGCAGGCCCGGCCGGAGCTCGTTCAGCTGCACCAACGCATTCTTCGGTGCTTCCGACCAGGACAGTTTCTTGTAGATCAGGCGGAGCTGACACAAGTGGCCGTTGTTGTCCTCCTCCAGCGGCCGCTTCCTCTTCAGACCGGAGCTGCCACTTCTCCCAGAGTCGGAGCAGAAAAGCGACTGGCACTCCGCAGACCCTATGGAGCGATCCTCCAAGTTACCGATGTTCCGGTTTTCCTTTACCTCGGCACTGCTGGTACCTGCAATTAACACAGCAAAAACAGTAACAAAGTAAAATGTCAAAGTGAGAAAAAATAGAGAGAATTGTGTGACACATGGCTGAACAAAACGAATCAAGAAAGGTCTCCCCCACCGAGCCACTTGATGCACAATGAAATGGTAATGAACAAATCTACAATCAACTCCCTGAGCCGAGCCCACTTCATACCATACGGGGCTCTGTCATATTTAAATGTTTAAACATACAAATCCCCCCAAAAAATGGCAAGGTTTTCTGCCAAATCATTCTGTAATCTGCCTCCAAAAATTGGTTCTGAATCTGTGTCGTAAGAGGGAAACATTGGTCCCTGTGGCCAATGCGAAGCATCCATCCTATTTGAAATGGGGGTGGGGATCACATCGAGCGGCAGACATTCCAAGAAAGGATGAGATGTCTGTAGCCCGCTTTATTTCACACTTCTATCCTCTTTGAGAGCAAAGTCTGAACAGCTGTGATACGCTCTTCAGACCTAGTTACGGGGAAGTGGTGGCATATTGCATCTCTGATGGGAAATGAACAAAAATAGCGTGTTCAGATCTTTCCACAAGAATGTTAATGGTGGGATGGGAGTCTGGGATTAAGCGCTGGCATTCACTGGTGGGCTGAGGCAGATTGTACATGATAGTGTATGCAGGCCATCTAATGACTTATTTATCACAAACACTCAAATCGAATATTCCATAGCTCAATTTTATGAGATAATACAGATTTTAACACACGAGCTGACACCCGTGCGTAATCAAATAGCCCATTTGCCAAATAATTAATTATGTGGTGACAGATAGATCATTTCCATATTAGGCCTGCCTCTGAGGGAGTTAGCGCAGCGTGCCGACAGAGAGAAAGAAAAGAAGCAGCTGCTTACTTAAACTGTCCTCGTCCTCTGTGCTGCTGGTCCCAGGGCTTATGTACTTGAAGGGAGCGATCAATGCTGACAGCATACTGACTTTCTCTGGAGGAGAGACAAGAGACACGCAGAGTCAACAAGAGGGCAGAGCGGCAGAGATGTTTTGATAGTTTTATCGATTAAAGGCAGGGATCAGCGTCGGCCCAACACGGGGGCAGAGATGGAACATAAGTGAGCGGGAGTATGCACACAAGACCGGATCTCTGTCGCCCATGCAGGGACCACAATGCACACGGTATATGTCCACATCAGGAAGCAAACACAAACCTATACACACACATCCACTGCACACATTTGGAAGATTTAGAACTCCTCAGTAACAAAAATCAAAAAAACAAATGAAGTGAAATGCAATTTACTTTGGGCCTCATGCGAGAACACTATCCCAAAACGCAACGTAAAGTTTGTCCATACAAGTGTTCATTCACAAACTCTCTTAAAGTTCCCATGGCATGAAAATGTCACTGTATGAGGTTTTTTAACATTAATATGAGTTCCCCCAGCCTGCCTATGGCCCCCCAGTGGCTAGAAATGGTGATAGGTGTAAACCAAGCCCTGGGTATCCTGCTCTGCCTTTGAGGAAATGAAAACTCGAAGGGCCGATCTGGAATCTTTACCCTTATGAGGTCATAAGGGGCAAGTTTAACTCCCCTTTCTCTGCTTTGCCCGCCCAGAGAAACATGAGAGAGAGACATCGTGGCTTTTTAAATGAGCAAAGTGGCAGTTGGTCAAGGCCACACCCCCAGCCTCCATCTTGCCCCCCCCCCCACTCCTCAAAAGCTATAGCTATATAATTTGGGAAAGAGACTTCAAATACAGTATTAGGGACCACTAAGGTCTATATAAAAGGACTTCAGATACATTATTAGGGACCACTAAGGTCTATATAAAGAGACTTCAGATACAGTATTGGGGACCACTAAGGTCTATATAAAAGAGACTTCAATACAGTATTAGGGGACCACTAAGGTCTATATAAAGAGACTTCAGATACAGTATTAGGGACCACTAAGGTCTATATAAAAGCACCCAAAGAGCACCATGTCAGGGGAACTTTAACTGGACAAACTAGTCGTAGATCACTTGTTTCAACCCGATGGATATCAACTGTTCATGGGGAAGTGCATGCTCATGAGATGCCCCTAAATTGGCCACATGAGGCGTCCTGTTCTGCTTAGTTTGTGGGAGTTTTATTCACAAAAATGTTAACAAAGAATAAGTAGAGATCACACCAACCGCGAAGCCAAACAGGATCCGGTTCATAAAGTGTGTGGCCGGGAGTTCTGGTTCTGGTGCCTTTGCATGCACAGCACCCACCTTCTAACTCGGCCTTCATTTTGATCTTAACTACACGTAAGTAAAGGTTCATCACTGCTCCGGCCAGCCAACGTCCGCCAGCGTTTTACTTCAGTTTAACCCTCTGAACCCTAAGGCCATTTTTACAGGTCATCGGCTGTCTGGATTGATTTTATAATAACTTGTAAAACATCAACCCTGTTGTCTACAGTCAAAATATGAACATCATTTTTTTCAGGACAAACTGGGTTATTGGAATATTTGGGTTGCAGTGAGGTCACTTGCATGTTAAAAATGGTTGTAGGACCTTAAAGACAAATAAATAAATCGGAACACGAATCTTCCAGATATGTAAAGATATTGCAGACAGAGAAGTAAAACCTAAAAAAACAATTCTCATATGTCCTGGGAGTCACACTGTGAAGAAATGATCATCATAACTTATACAGTTGACAAAATACATTTTTTTCAAAGAAAGTCCAGACCTAGGGCTGCACATATAATTGAATGTTAATCGCGATTTTGGCTTCTCAACACTTAAATGAAAACGAATGACTGTGATATTGACGTGTTATGGGTCCGCTGTCTTCTGTGTTGTTTTTCCCTGTTTGTCTGTCTGTGTGTTCATCGGCCGCCGGAGGGCGCTCTTACCGGATTCCATTAGAGGCGTGTCTACTCTTCCCCTCCTCCATCTGACTACACAGCTGAGCTTCATCATCATTATCACCTCATCCATACTTAAACCTGGGCCGACCACCTCTTCGGCGCCAGTTCGTTACCTACATTCCGTGGTAACTGGTCTAGTACTAGCTTGTTGGTATTCCATTGCCTTGCATATGTACTTAACTTGTGTTTCTGCCACAGCGTTCGTGTTCCGTCTCGTCAGATGTCTTGGATCTCCTTCATCTCCCACATCACCTCCCGTGTCTGGATTGTTTGTGTGTTTTTTGTGTGCTGGTTGTTCTGTTCCGTCAGAATTAAACCCATTTTCTGTGTACATTACTCCCTCTTGTGGTCGTTCTGTGTCCGGGTCCTACACCACACTTAACATGACGTTTAAAATGCGTTCTCATATAAACTTCTGCTGCCTATCACATCAGGCACTTCCTTAACCAACAGCATTATGCACGGCCACACGCTGGGTTTACCTTCATTAAATTGCCTGTAAAAAAAAAAAAGAAAGAAAAAAGAGGAATTTAACATGTCCACATTTAACAAGTCCCGCTGTTGGAAATCATTAACCAAATTATTCAGTCAGCAGTGGTATTAGATAATATTAATAAAGTCTGGATCAACAGAAGTACAGGATAAAGCCGGATGAATCCGGCTTTGCCCCTTCTCTTCCATTACCTGTGTGTTACAGAAATAACGAGAAGAATGATTTAACCCTCCTGTTGTCCTCGGGTCAAATTTGACCTCTTTAAAAAATGTCTATATCTGAAATATGGGATTCTTTTTAACCAAATCACCACAAAAATATGGATTAGATTCCTTACAACGCTCTTTGTAAATACAATTGATCACTTTCACTCCTGACTAAACTCATCTGTACGTTCTTCTGAACTTAACTATTAGTCAAAATAATTCATAATTTCTGATTTTTCAACTCAAATATTAGGTATAATTCTATATAAATGAGGGTTATTGAGCATGAATTCCAAAAAGTAGTGGACAACTAGTGGTAGAAAAGTGGTGTTAGTGAATACACTGAAAAAAGTCAAGAGAAAATTCTAAAATTTACTAAAATTAGTAAATGCCACATATTCTCTTTATTCATTTGTATGTGCTTTACAACAATACATGTTGTAGGAGTGTATTTTGCATGTTTTGCACTTTTGGGTATGGACGTATTGTGTTAATTTAATAAAATACAGATATTAAAAGGACTATTGTCTTGCTTTTATTTAGCTGTGTGAGCGACACAACGCTCTGTCGTGGTTCCACCCCCGAGCTATGATTGGACAGTTGATTTTTCGGCAGTTTTCCATTTTGGCATCGGCCATGCATCTCCATCTCAACAAAGGAAAAAAAAATCTCCCTTAAAACTACTACGCTGCTGTCTGATGGACAACACTGAAAAGGCAATATACTTCTTCAATTTGTTGATATGTCAAGGAAAATATATGTCGCAAAGAAAAACCAATCACTGTTGTTAATCGTAAAAGTTAGAAGTACATTTGACAATGCGTATTGTATTTCCATTTCATATTGTTTGACTGGATTTTATTTGAGCATTATATTTTCCCTAAGCACATGCCCGCACGTATGCTACACCTTTGCTGATAAACTTCCTTTCTTTATTAGTGCTAAGTTGCTAACTTGTCGACAGTGGCTCTCCGGTTCCTCCCTGGGGCCCGCTGCTGTCCAGGTGCGCGTGTTGTTTACAGTATGAAGCCCTATTAGGGCTTCGCTTGGTCTGGTGCACTCCATGCAGCGCTGAGCACAATTGACAGACCAGTCTGGCACCTTAATTACACCCCCTCTCCAACACCTAATGATCAATAAGAGAGTGAGGTAAGAGAGAGGAACCGGAGGTGGACAGAAGTACGGGGAGGTGATGAAGTAGGAAATAGCAAATAGGAAGAACATGAGGCAGAATGAGTTCATGCACTGTAGGTGTGTGGAAGGTTCGAGGGTGAGCCTGAGGTTGTGACACCCTCGGTGCTGTCTGCCTCCCTCCACCGCGGGCCTGGCGCAGGATTCAGGCCAGCAGCAGCATACTCAGAGAGCTCAACGCTGCATAAACAGAGTGCACATTACAGTGCTATAAACACATTTTGATAAGAGCACAAGGTTGTGAATGAGCAGGGGCCCCGGGTACTATTTCTCTCCTCGCAGCTCAACAGCACTAGAAGGGCTCAATGAGTCACTCTGACACACATGGATACACTCTGAACACTGAGGCTGGAGCTGTGCTAGTCCTCCTGGGCCAACATCACAATACACGCATTTGCATTCTGACCTAATTACGGACTAAAGCCCAACACGAGCTGCAATTTGGCCCTAAATGACTCCCTCGGCAAACAGGGTCATTATCCAGAACACTTTCAAATCAATCAATTTACAATCGTCTATATTGTTTGTATAGCCCCTAAAGCCCTATGTACAGAAAACATGGCTGCCTGGTGCGTTTACAAAAGTGGCGAAATAAGAGGTCGAGGTGAAGTAGGGCTATCGGCTGGTGCAGCATTTCTTATCTTATTCTTGCATTTGTACACAAATGTGTTCCTTAATGAAAAAGGAAAGGAGCCTTGCCCTTGGGTGTCTGTCACCGTCGTTGGTTCCAAGCTGAACAGCCAATCAGGTGAACTGGCTGACGGCCAACGGAAGCAGGCAGTGCGGGACACAACACACGGACTAGGACCTTGGTGTTTTAGGGGATTTACACCAGGCCTTAACATGTGATCTGTATCTAGATAAGGAAGCAAGCAAGTTAATGCAAGCTGTGAATGCATTGGGATCTAATGACCACTTGTAGAGGGGGTCTGGCCCGCGTTGAAATGGGATGTAAGCTAGGTGTGAAACATCACCGCACTCTATAAAGCCAGATGAAAGGTCATTTACTCCGTCACTTCCTGTAAAGGCCGTGACACACTAACCCGATAATCGGCCCTCGGACAGTCCGGCGGGGTCGGTGACTCGAGTCATGCCCGTGCATCAGATGCCATGAACATATCCAGAAACAAGTCACATGTTCATACCAATAGTCTACAGCCATGCTAGCAGCTCTGTGAGGGTTAGGCATGTTATTATAAATCCCATAAGACACACCCTGCCTAGCATTCAAGCCCTAGGACTGGCCAGGCATCCATGTCCTATCCCCAGACCAATGGGCTATCCTAGCCCCAACCACTGGAGATCAATGTAGAACCTCAAGCGTCTGCCTGACCCCTCCGACTGCTAGCCAGGGCGGGTCTCGCCAACAAAGAGTGGTGGGAGTCGTAATAATGCATGCGTTGCTGTGCGCTAAATGCTATTATCAGCAGGCTAATATGCCCAACTTAGCTTGGTAACATCTGCTAATTGCCACTAAACAAAAGTACAGCCAAGGCTGATGGAAATGCAGGTCTTTGGTCAGAAACCAAAGTATTGGACAAAGTTCAAGTTCTGGGATCCCCAAGTTATTGCAGTTTACATCGTATGGGATACATGGATGTAAAAAAAAAAATTATATGGCAGTCAAAAAAGCAAACTAAATGCACTTTCCTGAATGGTCGCTGCTGTGTTGGACATGTCACTGGGCTTCATAAAAGCCTGAATAGACCCTTTTTATTTCGTATTCAGAGCATTTTTATGACAAAGTTCACAGTCAGAATGGAGCATTTCTGTATAAAGCTCCTCAAGTCTGTGTCATTTTAAAGTAACAAAACAACAATTCTTGTCCCTTTCAATGGGCTGCCGTTCAGTTTAAGTGTGTAGCTATTGAGTAGAAAAGAAAATACCACCATGTTTTCAATAACTCTGATGCTGAATCAACTGCGCAGTGGCAAGCAAGTGCAGTTTGGAGGTCATCCTCCAAATACCACCTCTGAGCGGTTTTTTGATAGGTTCACGAAGCCGCGGCCAACCACACACTTCACTCTGATTTATGAGTGAGCTGTGTAGGACGTCAGAGAGAAGAGATACGGTATATTTTCAACGGAGAGCTCACACAGTCTGATGCTGTAGCACAATTATAGTACCGTTTTGTTGTTAAACTCCAAGAAAAGATTGCATTCTAAAGTTGTTCTAGACGGTAATCAGCATATCAGTCCTAAATCAAACCAATGACCTTAGTTTAATGAGGGCATTTCCAAAGAGATCTGAGTATTACACTGGGTGATAAGGTATGGGTCCCATTCCTCATCACCCAGTGTAATATTCAGATCAGGAATACGGCGGATGGGGGGGGGGGGTTACACCGTATGGTGTCGTGGACCAACGCAGTCTAAGGGAAGGACACCCTGACAGAAAACCACTGGCCCTCCAAGCTTGGGGGTTGGGCAGAAGGCTAACGACCTACTCCCGGACAACAAGCCTGTTACAGAAACAACGGACATCGTATTGCAAGAACTGGAACGCAACGGTGCAGGCTGGAACACGTGGAATACAGCACGACGTGCAGCTGCA
>NC_045754.1:20185277-20196720 GCF_008692095.1 Etheostoma spectabile
AGTGGAGGAGTGATGTCCAAGCCTTGTGTGCCTCCTGGCACGGAGAGACTTAAGAGAGAGATGGCTGTAGAGAAGATTCCCAGTTGGGCTTGTATAGCTGACCTACAGTACGTTGACTTTAATTACTTAAAGCAATTACCTGGAATTAAATGGAAATGCACCGATTAAAAACATACCCTATTTTAATCTATAACTACTAAATCACATATGTATTTCCAGGAAATGTCTAAATAACTTACAGTGAAGTTGTTAAAAATACGGACCTATAAATAACTACATAAAGTGGAAAAGTCAATAGCTTGAAATCCAATGGTTGGAAGGTAGGATAGTATGGTAATAACTAGCCCAGAGTCCGCATAGAAAATATACATTTTTGTTCATATGAATTGGTTAAGGATATGTTTTTCTTCTATTTTGTTGTGTGACTGTTTTGCGTTAGCTTGGGTAAAGGTTCAAAATGTAAATAACCCCACCCCAGTGACAATATGAAAATTAAATTTGGACCAACAAGGGGAATTATTAATCTTCCCTGAGAGGTAAAAAACCCCAGCCTGGTGTAAAGTTCCTCAACTGCCCGGCCAATCACCAGCGCCGACGTGGCCGTTGTTACCCTACATGCCCTTCACGGTATCTGCCGTCCATCACTTCTCATTCACCAGCCACCAGCCCAACGGACGAGACAATGCTGAGGTCTCGGCTCGCTATACGTCCGTCCCCCACTGCACCAGGACACAGGGAGCGCAGACGACGCTCATTTGTTCCCGCCGCACAAAGGCGCGGGGGGGGCGGGGCAGAGGAGAGGCAGGTTAGATAGGCAGAGCCTTGGCAGATGGCCATCCACTCCTGTTAGTGACAACACTGGCGATGGTGTCCACAATGAGCTGCTGAAAAGTAGCTCTCTCTCTCTGTCTCTCTGTCTCTCTCTCCTTGCACTTCCTGTATCAGTCCTGAGGAGAGGGTAATGAGCCCAATCAGATTTCCCCATGGCTCAGCATAACCAATGGGTCAGGTGAGAGACAGGAGACACTATTGAAGCAGGGGCTGGGGGAAATCACTGACTCTCTCTCTCTCTCTCTCTCTCTCTCTCAATTTTTCCATTTCATGTTTCACAAAAAACTCCATCCGTGTTGCCAAAGCATAAGAACAATCATACATATAAACAGCACCAATGAGTAAATCCATCTGATATAATAATACAAATAAACAGGTTACTTAATATATAATTGTAGATACTAAACAAATTATGTGCATGTCCCTCAAAGGGCACTTCAAAACAATAAAAAAAAGAATAGAAAAATAAAAATGATAATATATGAAATGTAGTTATTTAGCATGGTACATAATTAGCTGCTAGCCATGGCGTGCTTACAGTATATCTTCCTCTAGTAAAAAAGAAATCTTTTGGTCCTCAGTGTAGGTAATTTTTCAAATTTTTGGAAATATTTGGTTCTTAATTCTTCATATTTGTACATAGGAAATGTAATTCTGTTTGGATATCCTGCTCTCCACACTTTTAAATGGCGACCTCTTTCAATTTCCGGCTCATGGTCACTGACTGTATCTTGTTAAAATTTGGATTTCTTCCGGTATCTTTTTCTCAACTGTCGCTTTCTTTTTTTAACTAAAGCTAACCCCATTCTTCTTTTCCTAAATTCAACCATAAGCTTTCTGCTCGCGATAACACGGCAAGTGGCGTGTTTGTGTACGCCCGGTCTATATGTACAGATAACAAACCACTTGGCTTAAGAAAATTGGCGTGTATATTTATGCAAAGTCATGATGTCATGTTGCTGAGTCACTAAATGAGAGGTTTGCATTGTTTCTCCGCAGCACTTACAACCTGATTCCGGTCACTTCATCTAAACACAAAAGGCAATGGAACAGTAGACACCGAGCTAAGTGTCCTCTCCAACTTTTGTCAGCATAGGAAAAAATAATAAAAGTTTTTTAACCCTTGTGTTATCCTCGGGTCAAATTGACCCGTTTCAATGTGTTTTATACCAGAAATATTAGATTTCTTTCAACCAAATTGACCCATAATAAAATGGATGATTCCATAAATCATTCTTCAGGTAAAATGAATGATTACTTTCATTGAATTGTTTGGGTGTTTTATTTAATCTTAGAGAATTAAATGTTTTTTTTTTTAATGGTTTCAAAGCAGTATCCGGACTAAACTTTGACATCTACCCATCTTTGATCCATTCAACATCCTCAGATCTTAACTATTAGTCAAAATAATTCATAATTTCTGCCTTGTTAACTAAAAACGTATGTATAATTGGATATAAATGAGGTTTGTTGACCCTGAATTCCAAGAATAAGTGTAAAACCTGTTATTAAACCAGCTCAGGTTTTTAAAAAAAAAAGCGCCAAAAGCATGGAAAAAGTGACAAATAAATCAGAAAAAATGACAAAAACATTGGAAAAGCACAAACAAAACCCAATTTTGACCTGGAAGGACAAGTTCATGGTTAAGGGGAAGACAACACAAGGGTTAAAAAAAGTCCACGCATGCTGTAATTTTATCTTGCCATCAGTTCATTCTAAGGACAAACATGCAGCGACTGATTCATCCTTAAGGAGGAGATAGAAAAAGTACAAATAATAGGAACTGTGCTCCCGGATTTTTATATGCATAGCACATTATGTGGGAATAAAAACTCCGAGGCATCAAAAGACACTACAGAGCTGTTAAAACCTGATGCCTGAGAGGAAAAGCAGGTCTTTCTCTAAAGTTTTGCTTTCTTGATTCCTCTTTTCTCGAGTCTTCAGTGGGAGAGACTAGGATGTGAGTGAGAGCGCGGTGGCTGCGGTTAAGGGAATTCACGTGCATGTTACATCAGTGACTGCACTGCACTGTAAAGAGAAGATGTATTTAGTGGTTACGTGTTTAGCACCAAAGGCTAAAGTTAGCTCCAACAACAAAACATGTAACAAATAACAGTTACACTGCCATGTGACCAATGTACACAAACGTGGCTATAATGTGGTTGGATGTGTGGTCTCTCAGGTACTCCGATATGTACTGCGGTGTAAAAACAAAGCGTCTGCTCCAAGGCTCCGGCATATCCCATCAGTCTACACAAACAGTGGGAGCGTTTCTGGGCTGGAAGCAGGGTTATTGTAGCAAACTAACATTAAAAACAAAAATAAGCGGTGAAAAAAATGAGAAAAACTACAACCTTCAAGACCAATTAAAACTACACGGAAACTATAGTCCAAGGTTAAGGCCCTGTTTTCTACGTACATGGCTATTTTGACAAGCGGATTTCCCTTCGAGTCTTTCTAAAATTTTGGAAATCTTGGTTTGCGTGTGCACTGAGACAAACGGAGTGAGGAAGAAAAGAGAGAGGAAGTGGTTCTGATTGGCTAACGTGGGCTTGAGTTTCTTGTCACACTGCCACCTACAGGTCTGGGGTTCAAATCAGACCTGTGGCAATTTCCTCGATATCTCCCCCCCCTCCAGCCATCCCACCAACCACCATCCACCATCTCATCGCTTATCCGGTATCGGGTCGCGGGGGCAGCAGCTCCAGCAGGGGACCCCAAACTTCCCTTTCCCGAGCCACATCAACCAGCTCGACTGGGGAGTCCCGATTCCCAGGCCAGGTTGGAGATATAATCTCTCCACTAGTCCTGGGTCTTCCCCGAGGTCTCCTCCCAGTTGGACGTCCTGGAACAACCTCCAGGGATGCGCCCAGGAGGCATCCTTACCAGATGCCCGAACCATCTCCCCCCCTAACTGGGGAAAAGCCCAAAAACTAATCCTTAAAACAGAAAATGCTACTGACGGCATGTATACATGGGTACATGTAACCGATTTTCTGAAACCTGACAGCTGTGCACGATGTTATTTTTGAAGCCGGAGAGGTTGAAATGTCCCTTTATGAAACAGACACCCATGTGTAAACGTAGTCTAAAAAATAAAAAGGGAACGTGGGGCGGCCTCGAGTTCACCCAGTACGAGTGTGTGCCCCATGTAGGCCCTTTGCTGCGTGTCCTCCCCTCTCTCTGCCCCGTGTGTGTCATTATCGAATAAAGGTCTATATGGCGTCCATGGTAAATTGAGTTTTTGGATGGTATGTTAATTGTTGTAAAAGCTTTTAGTAACTTATTTGGGGTTCCCGATTTCACGAGGCCTGCATATGATCATTGTACCTCCTGAAATTGTGTTCAAAGATTCAATAACGCGTTAAATTAACGTAAATCATTTCAGTTAAATTCTTTTACGCTACAATATATCACCACTTAAAAAGCAGACTGCATGAATTTCTGTCAAACTCTCGTGACACTGAACTTCATAAATTAAGCACATTGGACAGTAAAGTAGAGCAACTATTATTCAAAAGATCAATCAAAGATTAATATTCACCAACCATGCATTTTTTATGCATATGTAGCTAAACATGTATAAGACATTATACCTGGCTCTAACTAACAAAAACAAAACAAAAAAACACTGTAAAACTAAAGAAAAATACATAAAAACTAAAACTTTCTGAAAAAAAAAACTAAGACTAAAATGAAATTTAAAAGGCAAAACTAAAATCAGTTTTTTAAAGATTAGTTTTTGGGCAAAGAAAAGGGGGAGAGAGAGAGAGAGGGGTAAGACTTGTAGCAAAGGGCCACAGGTCGGAATCAAACCTGGGCCGCTCCGGTAAGGACTGAGCCTTGGTACATGGGGCGCATGCTCTACCAGGGCGCCCAAAATGAAAAAATAATTAATAATAATTTAAAATTCGGAACTATTATAACCATGGCTGGAAGTATTTTATTGTTTTTTAAGCTTCTGTTGCTGAGAGACGGACCGAAGGCTGGGTGGATAGGTGTAAAAAAGAAGGGTATGCTGTGTGTGTGTGTGTGTGTTGGGGGGGGGTGTTTTCCCACAGAAGGATGGATGTTTAGCACCTGATTAGTAGCAGTCAGGACAAAGCCAGGCCATCTGCTTTACATTTGCTCCTATGGACATGAGTGCCAAGGACAGAGAGTCTTTATGTAGACAGGGACCTTGCATGTTGTGTGTGTGTGTGTATGTGTGTGTTATTGGGAGTGGTGTCTTTTTTTAGCAGATGTTATGTTAAGCGTCGACACCTATAGCTTTGCACATCATTCACATGACACGTTTGTGATGACATGTAGTGTTTGTGTTGATAGCTTCAGGCAAACGTCTCACTTACATGTGTTTACCATCTGGGACAGACGATTACAGAAAGTGATTTGGGACTATATTGGGACAGATTTGGGACTACATTGGGACATATTTGGGACTAGAATATATTGGGACAGATTTGGGACTATATTGGAACAGATTTGGGACTACTTTGAAACAGATTTGGGACTATATTGGGACAGATTTGGGACTGGACTATATTGGGACAGATTAGGGACTAGACTATATTGGGACAGATTTGGGACTACTTTGGGACAGATTTGGGAATACTTTGGGACAGATTTGGGACTACATTGGGACAGATTTGGGACTACATTGAAACAGATTTGGGACCACATTGGGCTAGATATGGGACTATGTTGGGACAGATTTAGAAATACATTGGGACAGATTTGGGACTACATTGGGACAGATTTGGGACTACATTGGGAAAGATTTGGGACCACATTGGGCTAGATATGGGACTATGTTGGGACAGATTTAGAAATACACTGGGACAGATTTGGGACTACACTGGGACAGATTTGGGACTACATTGGGACAGATTTGGGACTATATTGGGTGGAAGCGCAGCCAAAGCACTGTCCCAAGTCAGTATCCACCTAGGAAATGGTATAGTCTTCATCTGTATAGCTATTTCTACTCGTTGTGAATACACAGGCCACAAGAAGTAATTGAGTTTTATTTTTTTATTTTTTTTGGACTCACTTTTACTCACAGCATGCTAACCGGCAACATAGCATTCCATTCACTATGCTAAGCTGGCTAGCGGCGGCGCTGCACCGGACTAACACAATGCATGCACTGAGACAATAATTGTGTTTGCCCCCCTATCTCCACCGGGATAAGCCTTATTTCAACAAACGGCGTCATGTTCCTTTAAGCGCGCCGGAAGCGTGTGTTACACAGGGAAATTCACACATTGATGTTTTCTCTTTAATTTGATTGGCTTGAAAATAATCTCTTAACTTGCTAAAATCATAATCAGATAAGATACAACAAACTATTAACAAACTGGAATGTAGAAAGACAAATTAAATTGGCAGAAAAATAAAAGAATTAGCCAATGCCAAACTCTTAACAGGGATTTTATAGTGTGTACGATTAAGTTTGCCTGCATACATATCATACACCTGAAGACATTACCACATGCACAAATTGCATATAATGAATAAATAATAAATATTAGCAACACTTCTAAAATACCTCTGATTTCCTGTATGGCTTGCTGTCATGCAGTCCCAGTTATAACACTAGCTTTGTGAAGCCACAATGACAAAATGTGCACAACAATGACGGCAGGTCTCAGCGCCAGTTAGAGAAGCCCAAAACATTTGTTTTAATAATTTGGATAATCTCACAACACTAATCAAGCACAATGATCTCTAAATGATCACAATGCACAATAATCCCACATTTGTGTACAGTAGTGACATAGAAATCAGACATATTCTAACATATCTAAGGGTCTTCTCTGTTCATTTGGCTGCTTTATGTCAAATATTTCAATCTTTCATCTATTTTCTGCTACACATGGTTTTTCATTTAGCTTCATTCTATTTCTATTTATTGCAAATACTACAGTGGTGCTCAGAAGTTCACATGGCCATGCTTAAGTTAACTAAAAAGAGGAATACATTTTCTCTGTGAATAAATAATGTATTGTAAATAAATAAATGTTCTTCCTTAAAATACCGGGGCATAAATAAACACACCCCTATGTTAAAATACAGGGGGCATAAGTATACACCCCCCTATGTTAAAAATACAGGGGCATAAGTATACACCCCTCTATTGTTAAAATACAGGGGCATAAGTATACACCCCCCTATGTTAAAATACAGGGGCATAAGTATACACCCCCTATGTTAAAATACAGGGGCTAAATATACACCCCCCTATGTTAAAATACAGGGGGCATAAGTATACCCCCCTATGTTAAAATACAGGATCTAAGTATACACCCCCCTATGTAAAATACAGGGCATAAGTATAACCCCCCATGTTAAAATACAGGGGGCATAGTATACACCCCCCTATGTTAAAATACAGGGGGCATAAGTATACACCCCCCTATGTAAAATACAGGGGCATAAGTATACACCCCCCTATGTTAAATACAGGGGCATAAGTATACACCCCCCTATGTTAAATACAGGGGCCCCAATAAGAAAAACAAGTTACACCCCCCTATGTTAAAATACAGGGGCTTAAGTATACACCCCCCTATGTTAAAAATACCATAGAGGCAGGCACATTTTTATTTTTAAAGGCCAGTTATTTTCATGGCCATGCATCCTGATAAAATTCCCCTGGGCTTTGGAATTAAAATAGCCCCCCCACATCATCACATATCGTTCTCCATACATAGAGATTGGCGTGGATTTATTTCAGTTAGACTAATAGCAGGTTTGATTTGCATTGAGAGATGTATTTATGGAAAGTATCCCATGCCAATCTCTAGGTATGGTGAAGGGTATGTGATAATGGGGGGAGGGGGGGGGGGGTCTTTTAATTCCAAAGGCCAAGGGAACTTTATCAAGATGCATGGTATCCTGATCCATGAAATAACTGGCCTTTAAAAATAAAAAATGTAAATGAGCCTAAGAGCACCACTGTACATCTGGGCCCTGCTGTCTTATTACATAGAAGATGTAGCAGAGCCTTTCTGTATTCAGTACTCGACTGAACCTGAATCCAACACTCCACTGTCTGGTGTATAAGCAGAAGTCCAGTAGACATGGAATTGCTTAATCATATTGTGGTACGGGGGGGGAAATGTGATGCCACATTCTCTCTTTCTTCTATTGCTATTCCATTTTGACAGAGAGACACAGAGTTCTTGCGCTCCTGAGAGCGACTTGCCGTGGTGGAGTGTCACCGAGCTAGGTGCTCAGAGCGTATGACGGCGGTGGGTCGTCACGGAGGCCGCGCAGACGCCGCGCCGATCCCACCGAGGCTCTGCTTGGTCGGCCACGCCGCCGCCTAACATCTCCTCGAGCACTCCCCTCCGAGAGCTTTCAATGCAGGCACACGACTCCAGAAAAACTGTCACGATAAAAGCTTTTTAATGTCACATCTCATGCCTGATCTGCACAAAAGTATGTTCGAAAAAATATCAATTTTTTACGGCGTGATTTTTTTTGCACAGTTAATAGAAATAACGCTGCCTTTGGACGGCGTTGCGTTCGACTGGAAAAGCTTTTAGCGCTAAAATGGCAGCTTGTGAACAATGGTACACGTGAGCGCTGTAGAGGCCTTTTATGAAAATAGTGAAGGCGAAAGAAACCCACGAGCAACATGTCTTCCTTAAAATGTCAGTGTGGCTTGCGTATGGAAGTAGGAACAGAAATAAGCAAAATAATCCCTTATGCTGTTGCCATCCTCCATCCTTGAATACCTTTCGGCAATTAAAAAGCAAACAGACATGACTTTTTTTTTCTTTTTTTCTTTTTTAAAGTTCGACACAGATCACGATCGCTACCTGATAAGTGGCGGATTTAATGCGCGCTCGCTTCCCTCCTTAACAGAATATTAATGTAGGCTGCCATCCATGAGAATGACTCATTTACAAGCGTGCAGAGGAAGCTGAGGACTCAAACCTGGATGAGGTATGTCACCTCGCCCGTTTGATAACGAGCACTCGAGTGTATTTACAAGGCAGAGCGAGTTAGATAAGTCTGGGGTGTAATGACACTAAGCAGGTCAGGAATGTCTGCTTCTCATCTCCCTCCTACGGTGAGCCCTCTTTCAGCCAGCTAGACTTTCTCGTGCATGAATATGAAATGCTGCCGTTCTCAACTTTCATCACATTTGTGTGCTTAGAGCTGAAATCCTGGCCACAGAGGAGGCATCGTGTTGCTTACTGCCCGCCTCGGCAGCAAGCGCGCAACCGTGCTGACGTGGCACGGGGCGACGGTGATGTGACCCATGTGGTCTCCAATCTCGGGGTGTGTGGGAGTCAATCAGTAGGTGTAAGGTTAGATACAAATTGGCCCGTTGGTGTCACGGCCCCACAGTCACCAGCGCAAGGCTGGACAGCGGCTTCGAACAGGAAAGCAACACTCTGAGGCGGGGAAGTTGTGAGAGAGAAAAATAGCTGAAAGGAGTGATTTTTCTTCTTTTTTTTTTAATACGAACCACAATGTGTGTGTGGGCTGAGAGAAAGTGCATTTCCATTTTTCTTACACTTACATGATCCAGCTCACCTACTCCCCTACATCCTGTTTATTCACCTCTCCTTCCATCCATTCATTATTTCACCTGCATCCTGTCCTTAACAGCCTCCCTCTCCTCTCGCCAAATCAACCTGCCAGCTTCCGTGTGATCTTCCCCCAGAAGTGTTTTATGCCTCACATTATGACACATATAATCAGGCTGGCTGTTTGCACTACTTTGTTCAGCACAAATTGCTGCACCGATGGTCGCGGCAAAGCACAGATGGGACGTGGACAGTTTTTCATCGGCTGTTCCATACCACAGAGCCCAACACATCTGGTATGCAGGGAGAAGCATCTTTGCACTAATTTGTTTGTCACTATACATTGAAGGGACTATCTGTCATCCTGCCATGCTTTGGTTGCGGCATGATGTTTGAAGAACATGGCTAGTCATAAGTTTCAGCCAGCCTGGCCGCTTGGGACTCGCTCACAGGAGCCATCTGACTGTTGGAACGGAGGGGAGAAGGGAGGGAAGGAATGGGATGAAGAGAAAAGAACAGACAGAGTAGGGGGTGGGGGGTCTTTACACAATGCCACAAACTCACATAAGCATACCCCCATTAAAAAATATTCTAAAACTGTCTGGATGATCAGACATGACCGCAGTCTGGCTAGTCCACACAGCATTCTGGGATGGGAGAAAAACCTGCTCTGGTTTATTGGCATTTCTTTAAGCCAATCACAGTCGTCACGCACCAGGAAAGCCACGGGGCGCAAAATAGTCTCGGTAGGGACCTTTTTTGTTTTTTTGGTGTACGTTCAGAGGTAGTTTTAGTCGTCAACACAAAACTCAGATTGGACAGATATGGTGTTTTCCCATGAATGGTACCAGCTCAACTCGACCGCGGTTCCCCGTCCTCCTTTCTCCATTGGAGAGTAATACCGCCTCGTGCGTGAGGCGAGCCGTGGCTGGTCGTCATAGCAGCAAACTGCCGTGACGCAACGCGACACACACAGAACGTGGAAGGTGTTTTTGATTCTCGGCGTGTTGCCACAGCCAGAAGGCAAATTAGTTTCTAATGAACCTGGAGGCAAAAAAAACACTGGATAAACTATTTACCGGTATACACGGCAGAATTGTTGAGCGCCCCCCCACACCTGTCGCAAGCAATGATGACGCAGTAATCAGCAATGAATCTTTCCGACCAATCAGAAGTCTGAAGGTTTTCACGTCACCTATTGGTATTTGGTATTTTGGTACCTGAGGACCAGGGAACCATAGTCCTCAGATTGGACAGATAGTCTAGCTAGCTGTCTGGAATTACCCTGCAGAGACCTGAGGACCAGGTAACCATAGTCCTCAGATTGGACAGATAGTCTAGCTAGCTGTCTGGATTTACCCTGCAGAGATCTGAGGACCAGGTAACCATAGTCCTCAGATTGGACAGATAGTCTAGCTAGCTGTCTGGATTTACCCTGCAGAAATCTGTGGACCAGGTAACCATATTCCTCAGATTGGACAAATAATCTAGCTAGCTATCTGGATTTACCCTGCAGAGACCTGAGGACCAGGTAACCATAGTCCTCAGAAATCCACCACAAAATTACAACACAAACTAAAGGTGAAACAAAAGAGTCAAATCTGGCAGAATTTTCCAAAGCAATCCCAGAAGTGGACCGTGGTGACTATAGACTACAGGCAGCCTAGTGATCATTGACTGCGGATGGCATATAAATATACTTAATTCCCAGTGACGTCCCACACCCAGTGCAATACTCCCCCAAGTGGTTAAAATGCATAACTAAATTAACCGAACTAAAATGGTGGCTCCTACATTGACTGTTTGCTAAGCCGCGTTCCCCTTAGCTACTCTCTTTAAATTCTCTTCACTTCAAACTGGGTCCTCGACTTCAAACTGAGGTGGAGCAGAAGCACTTCTCGTTTCTAGCTGCCTATGGTAGACGGAAATGTCACTAGACTTCATCAGCTGTAGCTAGGTAGCTAATTAAGCTAACGTTAGCGAAATGAGTGTTTCAATTTGCTAATGCTAGCCCAAACTCTGACAGCATTCATGACCAGCTTTTACACAGTAAGTGAATGAGTTTCTTC
>NC_045754.1:20196730-20200864 GCF_008692095.1 Etheostoma spectabile
TTTTTTTGACGTAACATGTAACCCTACAAAGTCAACGATATGCTCCTTGGCCTTGAAAGTACTGTAACAATCAGTTACTTCTGTAGGTAGCAAGCTAGTTAGCAGGATATGCTAACAATTGTCCCTTACATTGGCACAGAACAACACACTGTTAAAAATTTGTAGCTCAGTCCGTAGGGAGATTGATTGAACCGGAGGGTCGTGGTTCAAGTCCCTACGGACCATAGCATGGTAGTCACCTCCTGGACACTGCCAAGGTGCTCTTGAGCAAGGCACTGAACCCGCAACTAGCTGGGATGCCTTTCCATGGGCAGGTACTGAGCATGTGTGTGTAATACAGGCCTGTGTGTAAAAACAAAAGAGTGTAAATTGTAATTTTCCCTTGTGGGATTCATAAAGTTAGCTATACATTATTTTTATTATTATTCCAGGCCTACCATGCCTTGTTATGGTTGCTAATCTATGGTTTGACAAAGGCCTTTTTTCATGTGCCACAACCTTTCACACTCTGAAATGAACGTTTGTGCAAATATCTGGATCCCCACCTCACAGGTTTCTCAGACAGTTTTTATTTTTTTTTGAAGAAAAAAAAAAAAAAAGAGGGTGATGAATGCAATCTGACATCTCATAATATCCCCTTTCCCATTCTATGCTCTACATTTAGTGCGATTCTAAATCAATTAACGAACTGCTTGATGCTGATGCATTCAGACTCGGAAATTAAGCACCAGTCTGCTAGTTTATTAGATGACAGCGATGGTGTTCATGTTAGCATGAGCACCAGCAGTCTCCTGCAGGCCATGGAGCTTTGCTGAGAAGATCCTCCTTTTGCAGTTTGCAGATAGGACGGGAGTATTGTAGACCTAGCTTTGGATAAACACAGGGGATGAGATGGGTTTTTGAGGACATATTTTGTATCCACAATACAATAGAAACACGACAAGGAGACTGGAAAGGGGACAGGAAAAGTGTTTTTTTGAGTGAAATGTAAATGGCTCGGTGCTTGCACTGAAATCTATTTTTCAGGGAGGAATAAAAACACTTTTATCTGATGACAAGCACTTTCCTTGGCTACTTAAGAATGGCATTAATGTTGCAGAAGAGGAATATGCTGTGGTAATACCGACTGGAAAGGGACTAGGAAAGTTCCAAGGCACTCAGTATATTAGAAATATCAGTTTTACCTTTATGCAAATTGAAAAGCGAAAAGCTTCTGCATTTTTCTGAGAGCTTATTTTAGCCCAATCTTAGTAACTTTGAAACATTTTCAAATTTGCCCGAAGAAAAAGCTGAAAACTACATAAGAATGTACTTCCTGTAATTCAATGGACAGAATTTTTGAAGTCAGAAATTGAGGGTTTTTATGAATTGGCAAGACCAGGAGAGACATCATCAAAATTCAAACAAAGAAAAAAATAAGGTTGCAATCTTTCATATATATATGCACTGTATATATATATATATATATATATATAGTCAGTCAGTGTTTTAGCTCACTGAATAATTATGCATTTAGTGGCCCACAGAAAAATACCTGTGGCTTTTGCTTGCGCGTTGCTTTTAGGAGCACATCACTGTACAGCTGGATTAATGCACAGCTGGTTGAAAAATATCAAAGCCATCGCTTTAAAGAGGAACTGTGCAGTTTTTTTTAGCTTGATTTACCTTAACTGAACAGCTTCAGAGTCATTAGAATGGTTATAGGACTTTTTTCAAGTTGAATGGTGGTCTCGCTCCCCCCTAACGCCTGTGAAAAACCACTCTTGCAACTTTCGGCGACCTCAGCAGCCATCGGAGTGTAAATGTGTGTGAATGGTGAATGGTTCCTGTACTAAGCAAAAGCGCTTTGAGTATCGTTAACACTAGAAAAGGGCTATACAAAAACAGTCCATTTACATTTACATTTCTCTATAGAGAAACATGCGAGAAAACCGCGAAGAAATGGCCAAAACTGCATAGCGCCCCTTTAAACAAATACAGGACATGTCATGCAGAACTGAAAAGAAAGAGAGAGAAAAGGAGAAGATCCATTTAGTTCTCAAAGTGTCACCGGTCTGAGAAGTGTGCTGAATAATGGAGTGATAGAATGTGGGCGCGCAGACACAATAAAAGCCTTTTGCTGTACTTCTTTGATTTGGTGCCAGTGAGATGAAGCTGTGTGTGTGTTGTGTCATCACAAACCACGATCTTTCATGTTTTCTGCCCTCATGTGCAGTGATATCCTATTAACCTGGAAAAGGGTCACAGTGGCAGTCAGGAGAGGGTCTTTGATTTACATTTTCAAAGTGTGACAAGCTGACAAGCTGGGAATCTGGGAGAGGTACTTAAAAAAGTACAGCATTGCAATACTTCACAGCTACCCATTTCCTTATTCTACACTATGCTGTATAACGGCATCACATTATATTACAGCAGTTCATATCAACACAATAAGAAAAACTACTAACTGTAAAGTCCTTGATTTTCCTTAATTAACATCAATTCAGTCTATAAAATGTCAAGAAAATAGAAGAAAATAGTGAGAAATGCCTTTCACTGTGTCCAACGGCTCAAAGACACATCTTACTTTATCGGACCATCAGCCAAGACAAGTATAGTCAATCAAATAACATACAAATCTTCACTTTTGAAAAGCTGGATATGCATATGAGCAGCATATGGTTGGCATTTTTACTTGACAAAATCCCTCAAATGAGATTCACTAAACTCTTTATTTAAAGCCCCCCCCCTTACAAATGAGTTTTGCTTTTTTGTCACTTAATTCACTGGGAGCTTATTCCCCGGAGTCCTTATGTGTCCTTGGATTAGGATGGCACCTAAATCATGGTTGCAGCTGTCACCATGGTGCTGCTCGGCAACCTGCTATGTCCTGCTACGTCCTGTAGGGCCCTGCTATGCCCTGCAGGGCCCTGCTATGTCCTTCTTTCCTGCTATGTACTGGTATGTCCTGCTATGTCCTGCTACGTCCTGTTATGCCCTTTTACGTCCTGCTGTGCCCTGCTATGTCCTGCTACGTCCTGTAGGGCCCTGCTATGCCCTTCGTTTTCCTGCTATGTACTGGTATGCCCTGCTATGTCCTGTTATGCCCTGCTACGTCCTGCTACGTCCTGTAGGGCCCTGGTATGCCCTGCAGGGCCCTGCTATGTCCTTCTTTCCTGCTATGTACTGGTATGCCCTGCTACGTCCTGTTATGCCCTGCTACGTCGTGCTGTGCCCTGCTACGTCCTGTAGGGCCCTGCTATGCCCTTCTCTTTCCTGCTATGTACTGGTATGCCCTGCTATGTCGTGCTATGTCCGGCTAGGCCCTGCAGTGCCCTGCTACGTCCTGCAATGCCCTGCTATGCCGTGAACTACTACAACTACTATTTCTAGTCATAGTTCTTTTATCTGTACTGTTACTATAATTGCCACTTTATCGTAGCCCATACCGGCACCGTCAGACACCGCCCACCCAGAGCCTTGGTCTAACCGAGCTTTCTCCCGAGAAGGAAGTTTTCCTCACCACCCGAGGTTTCTGCCTAAAAGGTAGTTTTTCCTCGCCACTGTTGCATCTCTTGGGGGAATTATTAGAATTGTTGCGTCTTTGTAAATTACAAAGTGCACTCTAGACCTACTCTTTCTATATGATTTGATAGTATAAATAAAATTTAATTGAACTGTGCAAAATAATGCACAAAGGTGGACACTAAAAGGATGTTTGCACGTTCATGTGCTGATGGAGGAAAGTTTCTCCTTTCACTAAAAGACCTTCAGATGACTACCACACACCACAGAGACAGGACACTGGACTGTGAGATATTGTTTTGTGGGTTCTTCAGAGGTCCACGATTGGTGGTTATAAAGTTGTGTTAAGTGTGAGCAGTCAGAATAAACACATTTGCCTGTAAATTGTCTATCTGGTCTGTGATCTGTAAATTTTGGAAATGAAAAAAAAGTGCATATTCATTTAATTTGGATTTTTCAATCTGGGAGATAAAGTCTATGTAGTATAAGTTAGGGCTGGGCAATATGGAGAAAATCAAATATCACAATATTTTTGACCAAATACCTCAGTATCGATACCGCAACAATATTGTATTGTTGACTATAGGTGCTTTCACAAAATATTTACACAATGAGATTTTTGATAAATAA
>NC_045754.1:20200874-20201463 GCF_008692095.1 Etheostoma spectabile
TGTGGATATAATGACTAAGTGGGTAAAGGCAAATAATAAAACAGCTAAAACAGTCTGGTAAGCTCAGAAAATGACATCACTTTACTGTAATGCAGCCTTTAAAACCAGGAAAAGACATAACTTACGCCATATTGCAATATCCAAAATCTTAGACAATATCTAGTCTCATATCGCAATATCAATATAATAATGATATATTGCCCAGCTCTAATATAAGTACACATTTTTAACTAGGTGATTTAACTTTTTTGTGGAAAAAATATTTTGATTTGTCATGAAACCCTGAGGCAATCTTTAATGTATACACTATATGAAAACCCGAAAAAATCAGTATCATGCAGGGTAAACACACACACAATTCATCTGCATGAATAGAGTTCAGGCTAAGATAACACATCAGGAGTGAAAGTCATTTTATAGTAGGAAGCATCAAAGGGAAGTCTGGAGCAGCAATCATACTGCATTTACAAAAAAGATGAAAACAAGCTAACGAAGCAAAACTATGAAACTGAATAAACTATTCTGAGGGGGCATTATGAAGTCTCATCCCAACTGCTCGAAAAAAAAAAAATCGCTTTCATTCACGCAA
>NC_045754.1:20201473-20214422 GCF_008692095.1 Etheostoma spectabile
CCCCCCCCCCCCCCTCCATCACCTTCTGCGAGCCTCGAATCCCCAAGCCAGCACTACCTTCCTACTACAGCGACAGAGGCTGAATGAGCGATGAGTCATCGTGTAGGAGAGTGAGGTCCTTATCGAGATGTGGAAGCTTGAATCAGCACACCGGAGGCTTCATTTGGGCTGCATTCACGACTCCTTTTGACTTTGAAGTGTGTGGCACACCTGACTGTTAGTGGGGGAGACTGGCGTTTCGGCCCGTTTCCGCGTCGTCTTTTTGAAGCCAACGCTGGTGTATTCGAGGGCCTCTACAATGCTTCCCTAAATGCTGGAAAGAAGCAATGTGGGAAGTCAAACGTAATGTTCAGGTGTGTGCACAAATGTCTTGCCTACCGTGTTTCTCATTGCAGGCATGTGAGAGAAAGAGCGCAATAGAAATGTGTGTTTTGTGCGGCCTGATGTGTGTTTATGTGAGTGTTTTGGGGAGATGGGGAGATAAGAGCAGTGTATCTTTCAAAATTTCAAGATTTACTAACCCTTGTGTTTTCTCCCCGTCAACTATAAAAAAAAAAAGGGGTTTTCAACACTATTATCTCTTTTTTGACTTTTTTTTGGGTCACTTTTTCAACGTTGTGGGTGCTTTTTTTGATGTTTTTTTCAAAGTTATTTGATATTTGTAATGTTGACATTCTCGGCGCTTATTTCGACGGCCCATGAAAACGGTCAAATTTGACCCGAGGACAACATGAGGCATAAGATGATTTATTCTATAATAACCGCTCAGTGTTTCCTCTATGTTGATGGCGGTCTGCCATGGTATAGGGCAGACGCAAAACAGGGTTCCCGCCACGTACACCGCGCACCCCCGCTCTTTAGTCGTAATTGCACGACTCTGCAGAGCCGTCTGGTGCTCTGCTGAACTCTAGCCAACTTTCATCTACTCTCTGTCTCCCCGAGTAACTGCAACAGTGACGGGACGTCACCACTCGCAATGTCGTGGCAACCAAGTAAACAGGGCGAGTACTACTTGTCACTCACTCTCAGGCAAAGTGACAAACCGTAACCAAAACCACAACATGAAATCTGCACTGAAATATGACCACTACAGATTATTGGAAAATAGCATCGTGGACACTGAATTTGATGAATTTCCTGTTTCTCAGACCCCAGATGAGACAAGAAGCTAACGTTAGCAACCGCTAAAGGAGACGCTGTATTACTCCGACACGCTGTATAAACGTTAGCTAGCTGTTTCAAAAGCGTTTCCCAGGTTAGCGGGGGGGGGGGGGGGGGGGGGGGGGGGGGGGGGGGGGGGGGGGGGGCATACCGCTCAATACCACCATGAAAAACATAGCTAGTAATTTTCACTCAGCGTTTTGTTTTGGTGTTAAACGGTGTAAAATGAGCGATAATGTTAAATCCATAGTTTCGGTACCGTCTATTTGCTGGATGGTTTCAAGGTAACAGTCGGTGGCGAACATTAGCAGATAAGCCCGTTGACAGCAACTATATTGTTTATATGTTGACACAATGTTTCTGACCGTCGTCATAGTGACTGGAAGTGTGATGTAAGATGCTAAACATTTTTGGACACCTCCCCTCCCCCCCGCCGCAGCTGAAAAACAATTCTAGAGGAAACACTGCCACTGTTACCTTGCTACATAGTACTTGCTCATGTACAAGTATATATATAAGTTATCTTAAAGGGGTAGTTTGGATACTTTGAAGTAGGGATGCATGAGGTACTTGTTCAGTCAGTGTATTACCTACAGTAGATAACGGTCGGCACACCCCCAGTTTGGAAAAGTAGGCAGGAGTACAGACAAGGAAAAAAAAAAATCTATTTAAAGTGACTTTATGTAACTTTTACAGGTTTCTGAAACTGTGTGATGAAATCTGATTATCACTATCATATTATTAATGACCTGTAACAGCAAATGAGACCAACCGTGAAAAGAACGCTAGTTTTATATAGTTTTTATTAATGCCTCTGCCCGTGTCGGATTTTTTCCACAAAGTCACTCGTTGTTTGTAATGACGCATTATTTTACACTTGGCTTTTTCTCTGTATGAAACCAAACCAAGGATAAAGCTTTATTATTATTATTATTATTATTATTATTATTATTATTGTGGTGTTTTTTTGTGTATGTAAGAAAGACATCAAACTCACTCGGCAGCACTGTGTGTTTCTCCTAATGTTTCCTCCTTCAAATTTCTTCTCCGATTAGTTTAACCCATCCCCCCCCAAAAAAAAACAAGAAGAAAAAAAACACCTCAGAGGAAATGTGTAAGTCTTGCACAGAGTAAATAATGGGATCAGCGATGTTATCCACTGTCTTTGTAGGCAAAGCATTTTTCTTCTGGTGCATGACCCAAAACAAACAGACAAACCCATGAAATGGAACACTGGCTTAGCATTGCTCTAGTAGACTCTGATGCGTGGCAACGAATGGAGTTTGGCACCGCTACCCAACATAGCTGTCTATGATACAGTGTGTCCTAAATGCTCTCTGACAGTAATACAAGCCTTATACAAGGCTACAGCCAGTACTGTAAGTGTTGTGAGGCCTGTTGCTTTGTCTGAATTCTTTTTTCTGCAATTCAAAAAGAAATCTGAGTTTCCAAACCTGCATTGCAGTTGACTGTTCACTAAACCTTCCTCCACAGCGTTGCGGGGGAGGGTCTGGCTAGTCAACACAGCCTTCTGGGATGGGAGAAAAACGTGCCCTGGTAAATTGGCATTTCTTTAAACCAATCACCATCGTCTTAATAGGGGCGAAGCGCCAGACGTAAGCATGGTGCCGCTGCAAAATAGCCTCAGGAAGGAACTTGTTTTGGTGGAACATGTGTTTGTTCAAAAGTTGTTTAATTTACCCTGCAGAGATCTGAGGAGCAATTAACCTTGGAAATCCACCGGAGGTTAGAACGCCAACACAAAGGAAGAGGAAGAAAAACGGACACCTGGCTGGATAGAGTGACATCCGGCTGGACAGAGTGACATCCGGCTGGAGAGAGGGACGTCCGGCTGGACAGAGTGACGTCCGGCTAGACAGAGTGACATCCGGCTGGATAGGGGGACATCCAGCTTGATAGAGAGACATCCGGCTGGATAGAGGGACATCCGACTGGACAGAATGACATCCGGCTGGACAGAGTGACGTCCGGCTAGACAGAGTGAGAGCCGGCTGGATAGACGGACGTCCGGCTGGAGAGAGTGACGTCCGGCTGGACAGAGTGACGTCCGGCTGGATAGAGGGACGTCCGGCTGGATAGAGGGACGTCCGGCTGGATAGAGGGACATCCGGCTGGATTGAGACATCCGGAGGGACATTGGGCAGGACAGAGTGACATCCGGCTGGACAGAGTGACATCCGGCTGATAGCGTGACATCCGGCTGGATAGAGTGACACCCGGCTGGATAGAGTGACACCCGGCTGGATAGAGTGACACCCGGGACCCTATTTTCCAATCCCAGAAGTGGAAAGTTGTGGATATAGACTTTTGAGCTGACGTTATCTTAACGAGCTAGATAGCTATAGTCGTAATTCCAACTGGCAAAGTCAACGGTCACCGGTCTGGTAATTTGAAGCCGGCTTTTGTCTTTCTCCGTCTGTAATCAAAGGCCCATTGTTGAAGAAAGAATTACAAAGAATTTGAAGTGGTAAATCGGCCACTGTTGTCATTGTAAACTAATAAATCTAACCAAGGACATGGTCTAAGTGTAGCCAGGATCAGGGTTGGACTGAGTACCCGAGGGCCCAAAAAGATGCTTGAATGAATAGCTGTGGATGCGGGAAGGGGACCATAGAAAATGCCTTGCTACAGGGCCCAGAATTTGTTGCTACACCCCTGGCCAGGATGGTCAGAATATGTACCAGGACAAACCACGCATCACAAATGGTGTTTTTTAAATAGCAAATAGTAATATAATAATACTTTATACTTCACAAATCCCACAAAGGAAATGTCTATGTTGTCACTCTGTTATTACACACACACGCTTTGTACCTATACATGCACTAAATGGAGAGATGTCAGAGTGTGGTGGTGGTGGGGGGGGGGGTTCCCCAGCGCCCCGAACAGTTGGGGTTCAGCGCCTTGCTCAAGAGCACCTTGGCAGTGCCCAGGAGGTGAACTGGCACCTGGGTCCATATGGGGACTTGAACCTGGCTTTACTGTGTTTTCTGACGAAAAAATGGAAAAGGTAATGGATCATTCCAATTTTATTAATGAGGATGCAAGTGAGACTTGTAATGGGTCCTTGTAACCACTGCCTCTGCTGTGGCTCCCTCGGCCTGTGTACATGCTCCTGTAAGCCTCTGTACCTGGCTGCCTGTCACCCTGCCTGTCAGACCAACTATCTCCCTATCAATCTGTGAGTGTGTCCGCCTGCGTGTGGTGATAAGGAGCCGCGGGTGTCTGTAGCCCTGACACCAGCTGATTTATGCCGCGCTCTTACCCTTTAGGGGGCCGGATTGGGAGAAAATCCCCAGCCAAATCACGCTGACTCTGTGTGCGTGCGTGTGTGTCTGCTCGTCCGGCTGTTTGCATGTGTGTGTGTGTGTGTGTGTGTGTGTGTTGTGCCGTGCCAGGATCGTCTGTGAAAACAAAGATGACAGGGATCTGGAACCCTTTTATTGCCATATATCACATCACTCACACCTGATTGGATAATTGAATTGCACTTTCAAAAGCAAAAGTAAAGTTTTTTTTTTATTAAGAGAAACAGGTCAGAGTCTCTGGCACCCACCACCTTGATCAAATCAATATGCAATAAAAAATAAATGAGAAAAAAACGCTATGTATTGCAAACTCAACTCAAAAGTTGACTAATTCCCCCTAAAACACTGACACAACTTGATTTGCAGTTAAAAATTCATGTGTGAAACAGCATGAAATCTGTTTCTCAGTGTGTGGGAGTGTGTGTCTCTTTCATTTTTCATGCAATCAAATTAGAGGATTCTTGCTCAACTTTACTCATTTGCTACCAATCTGCTATCCCCAACTATGAACGCACAAAGAAAAATAACAATAAAAAATACGTAAGACAGTGGATCACAGAAGCGTACACGTTCCACATACTGTTTTTACGTTTGGCTGAGGTAGAAACGTTGGTGTATGGATTAAAAAGAATTTCTCCACTCAACTGTGGAGACTAAAAATTGCAGAGACAAACACGTAGAATCGGTGTAGAGCGATTAGGAGACTAATGTCCCTCAAATGAACACACTGAGCAAACATAAATGCCGTATTTCCTTCATGTTTTCTACTTTTTCCCCACTGTTTGAGTTTTGACTGGTGTTCTTTTCAGTATCTCATTGCGTCCGCTATACTCGCCTATATTCTCGACCTGTCATGGGATCGCCGTTACTATTTATACTCTCACGTGGAAGTTGTAGTCTTCTCCTAAACAGAGGTGTCGCAACTGAGGAAAGACTACCGACTTCGCTATTTCTACAGACGAGAAGAAGAAGAAACGGGCAAACAACGGCAGAACTGGCAGCAGCATTGACGTCAATGGCAATGGACGCGTTCAATGTCTCACTGTGTTGTTTGTAATTGTATTTGTTAACTTCTGAATATGAAATAAAAATAAATGACAAGAATTAGTGGCTAAGATGATATTGGAGTCAATGGATGAGGAAGAGAAGCCGCTTTTGAGCCTGCTTGCAAAGAATGTCCATCCTTTGAATAATGCCCGAAATGAATATGGTGAGTTCAATATCCTCGTAAAACAAATGAGGATGATAGACAAAGAGAAACACTTTGAATACGATTTGATGACCTACTTGGTCGGATCAAGCCTTTCATTCACCATAAAGAACTCATGTTTTATGGTGAGTAGGTTTACCAGAGAGACCTGGTCACTCATATGTCTTTTCCACCCATGCTAACCAGGTGCTGGTTCTGGTGCTGTTGCCAGTTGTCTAAGAACCAGCTCGATTTTCCACAGCCTGAGAGCCAGAGTAGGGCTACGTCCCAACGTCACTGCAAGTACCTCCGTTGTCATAGCAACGCGTCATGACAATCAACAATAATGGAGGACTACATACCAATACTTTTGCTCCTGGCTTTACAAATTCCCATTGGAATTCAAAGACGGGCCTTGACAGCTCTTCGGGACCGCTACGGACATTCAAGAAGAAAGGTAATTATCTCCCATGATTTAACGTTTGTTAGAATCTTTTCCTGGCTTGCCATGGCAACATCAGTAGCGTACAGCAAAACACTGTTAGGGTGAACAGACGTCCCGGTGTGACCGGGGAAGTCCCAATTTCCCGGACCAAAAGCCGATCGGCACCCGCTCCCAGCACCTGACGTAACCGATTCTTATCTCTAGACCGGCGCTAAGTTGGTGCTGAGTTGGAACCCGTGTTCGTGGCCCTGGGCCAGGTTTAATTGTGTGGAAAAGCAAAGAACCGGTTCGATATTTGGCACCGACTCCGAACCAGCACCAGAACTGCCTTGGTGGAAAAGACATATCTGAGTCCTGGCCTCCGGTTGCCCTCGAACTCATCCACGCTTCCGGTTTTTGTTTGTTTGCGCCGCTGAAAATAATAGAGTGGCAGCGAGATCTACATAATTTTGACGTCACATTGTCGGTCCCAGGGACTGTAAAGAGGCCTTTAAGCTCCCAACTGGAGAATTAACACCACCAACTCTTAATTCACATAACAGTTAAAGATGGAAACGCTTGAATTTTCTTTTTACGATTTCCTGGATATTTGGTCAAAAATCTGGATCTCGACTTGGCTAATGTCCCATGGCTCAGTCCCCCATCAGTCCCAACTGGGACGATATGCCTTTGTCCCATTTTGATTCCTTCACTAAGCATGAATGCCGATTCCATTTGTATTGTCATTTACAGCGATTCTAGACGTAATTCTATTCGATCGTATCGAGTTTTGCGATTTTCTTTTCCTTCTTTAACAAAAACAAAAGTTGAATAAAAACCCTTCTAGAGACAATATGTCATGAGACATTTCTAAAAAGTAATTGTTTTCTAAAAATAATGCACATCACACGTCAGTATCTGACATTTAATTCACTTGTAAAGAAGTACATTACACGCATTTTCTGCTTTTGCTCTGTAGTTGGTGTCTGTGGTACGGAAGAGAGCTAATATTTAGGTGAATCATCGGTAAAAAATAAATAAAAGATATTGTTTCTGGGAATTGTCACAAAATGTCACGATACATACTTAACCTTCGTGTCGTCTTCCCGTCAAAATTGAACATCACTTTTTTAAAAACTTTTTCTTATCATGTTGTCCCTTTTTTCAACAATTCTTTTCATTGTTTGTCACTTTTTTGACGTTTTCAACACTACGTAACACTAACTAATTAACTCTAGTTTTACAGTTATTTTTGGAATTTATTGATGTTTGAGTTAGAAAAGCAGAAATTAGGAATTATTGAGACTAGAATTAAAGGAATGGATGTTGATGGATAATCACAGACTGGAATATGTCAACTTTTACTCAATACTATTTCAAAACCACTTTTTTCAAATGCTATTCAATTGAATAAATAGTCCCAAAATTAATGAAAGTAGAGATTTGTACTTGCCAAAGAGCGTTGTGTGGAATCAATCAGGTTATTTTGGATAATTAAAAAGAACACTGATATAGGAAAACGGGTCAATTTAACCCGAGGACAACATGAGGACAACATGAGGGATAAATCAATTCCCGTCCCCCGCCCCTGTGGGTCTAAGGAAGTGGCTTCAGCGCACCTCGGCCAACCCGAGGTGGGCTCAGTTCTCTATCCATCTGTCGTTCATCACAGGGTGACTGTCATCCAAGTGGGTCTGCCCCCATTCGCCGAAATCCAGAGCACTCAGGGTTCCAGATTGACTCGGATCAAGTGTGCTGACAGGGCAGTGGAGAGGTGAGTCTAGCTAAGGAATGAACGGACACACTGGGTGGCATTCAGAGCCAGTCAATTATATCATCCCTACTTCATCTTTTTTTGTGTTTTAACACTTTTGTCCTCATGTTTCGTGGCAGGCGACTGCCTGGAACGACACAGAGGAGGCAGAATGAAGCAGCATGTCTCTGTAGCGTTTTGGCTTCAGTACAACTCTGTTGATAGAATATAAATTCAACACACCCAGAGCCTGTTTGCTGAGATAATTAAATTCTCAAAGGATGCGAGGAGACGCAACACGTAAATTAATTTGAGCCGCAGCAACAGACAGGATTTATGCCGCTTTGGCGCGAGCATTCACTTCCCGAACAAATAAATGGGATGTTTTTGAAATTAATTACTGTTCCAGTGCGCCATTAAAGAGTATCAGTTATCAGATGACTTTGAAATACACACTTGGCTCTTTTGATGTGTTAATGATGACAAAGTAAATCATCCTCCCCGCCGTGGAGGAGTTAGAGAGACAGAAGTAGAACAGGAAAAAGAGGATCAGTGACAAAAAGGTAAAGGAAGACATGGCATTCCAAACTCATGAAATAATGTCTATTATGTATCAAACCCATTAACGTGAAGGTTATGGCCTTCATGGTTCAGACACCAAAACATGTCGGTTCCTGTTTTTGTTCCCTATTCAAGGTCCCTGAGAAGGTGTCAAGTGGTGGATCGCATCGTGCCCTAGGCTCCCTCAGGCTACTCTCGAAAATACAAGCTTCTTTCACTTCAAATGAAGCGTTGCGTCTCTGAATGTAGGCCACAATTACAGCAGATATGACTGATTGTGTTGCCGTCTCTGCTCTGTTGTAATGCGGGGCTGGAATTAATAGTCCGGCTGTTAATCCGTGTCAAGGAAGGCGGAAAAGGCCCATTTGACATGGTCTAACTTCCCTTTGTAATTAGAAAACCTCATTAAGTTCATTAAGTCATTCCTTGTGTTCAGGGATTTGTTTTACATGCACCGCCAACAGACTCAGGCCACTGCTTGCAGAATGTGGGCTAACTCAGGCCGGACTGTGAATGAAATACAGTGTGGGGGGCATTTGGGATGACAGAACGAAAGCAGAGGGAAAGCACATTTTGGCAATCTTATATCTGGAAAAACAAAAAAACTTCTCTTACGACGGGACTTGGCTGCAGACATCAGTCTACCAACCAGGAATGGGGAATATCACAGTAGCACCAATTGGATGGGGAGGGATGCCAATGTGACCCATTCCTGAAATGCCCTTTGTTTATCTATTTATCAGTGGCCTTGAGCACACAGGGGTGGGGGTGGGGGGGTGGGGGGTGGGGGTACCCTGTGCGGCCTAGGAAAGCGTCACAGTAACAGATGACTAGATGCCACAGCCAGAGGCCCACTGTTTTTTTCTCCCAGTTTTGGCTCCTGGACCAGTCTATGTCCTGGACCCAATGCTTCCAATTTGGGTGTCGGTGAGAGCAGCGATTCATCATTGGCTGGATTACTTAGTGGGCCGAGAGCAGAGGGCTATTCATCTCTGTAGCTGACACAACCCCCGGCCAGAGAGACGCCATGCTGCCAGCGCTACCACCGCTGCTGCTGAACTAACTCCTGGAAAACACACTCTCCATCACAGATGTACCAGGAAATGTGCATTGTCACTTGGGTGCAGAAACTGAGAGTCAACAAAGAGTTAACATTACTGTAAAGCCCCCACCTCCCTCCCTCCCTCTGGTAGTTCGACATTTTGGAATGATAAGATTGATACTCTCTCTGTTCACTAAACGTAACGCTACAACCAGCAGATGGTTAGCTTAGCTTAGCACAAAGACTGGAAACAGGGGGAAACAGCTACATCTTGCCTCTGTCTGATGGTAATAAATTCCACCTACCTTTGCTTTATTAAGTTCATAAACACATTGCAGTGTTTCCCATGCATAGGTTCTACTTAGGAGCCTCGCCCAGGTACCCTGGAAATCCAGAGTTCTCGCGAGAGCACAACTCAAATTTGCGCAGCGGGTTCCTCTGGCATTGAGTAATGCTGCTCATTAACTATGCCCTTGTAGCCGATCTGCACCAATCACATCGGTGTATCTGATGTAGGCGGGGCCAGAGGCGGGCTGAACAGATGACGACAGTCTAACCTACCAGTTAGCTCCGTTGGTAGCTAAGCGTTTGGGGCTCTGGATACGTCACTCTGTGTGTTGTGATTGGTCGGAGTGTTATCCAATTGCGTGCAGGGAGATTTTCAAATGCACGCTTGGTGCCGCCCCTCGAGATGGGCGACTGTCATTACTCAATGCCGGACCCCTAATCTTTGGGATTTGGGTCTGGATAGATAAAATTGGAATGCCATCTTTTTTTTTATGTAACAATGTATTTTTTATAGTGCACACACAGACCAGCGGCCTCCAGCCAAAAGGTTATTTCTTTCTAAAGCATCTATTAATGCTTTTTTCAAGAAATAGTTCATAAACCTTTGTCTCACTAGTTCATTACTGAACACAGGCATCCCACGCCGGCACCACCCACCACCACTACAAGTACATTCTCCACCTGTGGGAAACACTGCGTTGCATTTTGTCTGATTAATCCTTGAAAAAACCAAAGCACATAAACTACAACTTCCCGTTTCACTAGGGTTATGTGGTGTTATGTGTCTGAGCAGTTGCCAGGGAAACCAGCTGCTACTCCCAGTCTGTGTGTATCAGTGGTTTAAAGCTTAAAGGTTCTGGTAGGTGGATGTTGTTAATTTAGGACACAGCCAGGCTAGCTGTTTCAGCTCTTTCTTTTCCCATCCTTCATGCTAACATAACTAAGCGGCTATAGCTTCATATTTAATTAAGATATGAAGTGGTAGCAATCTTTTGACCTAGCTGTTCACCAAACAGCAAGTAAGCATGTTTCCCAAAATATAGAACTATTCCTTTAAGATGAGAAGAAAAGGATGCTCAAGTACGAGCATGAGTGCACAAATAAAAGTCTGCATAGGATCAAACACACATGGTGAAAAATACATATATTTATATACACACATACACACAATACTATAAACGCAGCTCAGTATGGGACTATACAGGGAACCCACACACACACACCCACACACCCCTGCCAAGCCTAAACACCACTGTGTGCTGATAAGTCAGGGACACCCCTTGCTTCCCTGCAGGTGAAAAACGAGGTGGACATCTGCATACTGCGCCTCACACAGGGTGCTGCCTTTACAATACACCTCTGTGGCATCGACATAAATCTGCAGCGTGTGCTCGTCCAGGATACGCATGATTTAATGCCCCGGAATTAATGTCAGAGCCTTTATTCATTTTTGGGGGCAACAATGGAATGAAACGCATATGTACAGGGGGAATAAAAAGGGTTTCTTCTAAATGGTAAATGGGGCACTTCAAGGTAAAATAGAACATTTCTCCGTCTTGTAGTGGCACACTTTTCCTTCGCTCAGGCGTTAGATAAAAAATGAAAATAAAAAGAGAGAACAAAAAGCAAAGGGCACATATTCTTTGAGCCATGCCAAGAAGTGCATGTGTGTTTTTTTGTGTGTGTCTTTGACAAAGTCCATGGGGATCCAAAAGCACAAACGTGTTTCTTCTGACTTAATTTAGCTCCACATTCACCACAGGCCGCCTGCCACACATCGGACAACAAAGCTGTCCACATGTCATCTGTACTCTGCACCGCGCACACACACACACACACACACACACACACAAACACACACACACACACACACACACACACACACACTTGTCACCGCCGAGCTTGCACTGTGAACTCCATAAGCTGTGTGACTTCTCAGGTAAATGGACTTCAGAGTCATGCCTAGCCATCTGAAATGCCACAAGTGAATTATCACTGAGGATAGAGAAACAGAGAGAGAGAAAGGGAGAGAGAGAGACAGACAGACAGACACACACACACACACACACACACACACACGGAGAAAAGAGAGATCCCATCTAGTCCGCTTATTCTTGTGAGTTGCATCAAAAGAAAAAGTAATTAAGTCGTCTGAGGATGTTATTGGAAACGAGAATTCTATCAGTGAGGCTGTGGGCTTGTGATGCATGCAGCTTATCCAGCCTGTGTGTGTGTGTGTGTCTGTGTGTGTGTGTGTGTGTGTGTTTCTGTGACTGACACGCCGCCGCGCAGTAGAAGATGAGACCTCTGTTGTGCGTTTGTAACAGGCGCAGCCAGCCGCTCCTCATTAACCTTTTGGGAGATAAGCCTGTTTTAAGTCCATGTTTGAACAGCCTGTGTGAAGTATCTCCCACTGATATGTGGTTAGCCAACCACCCAAACCGTCCTTCCCCTCCCCTCCCCTCCCCTCTCACATTCAATATTCCTCTTCCCTCACCTCCGTCAGATTACCAGAATTAAATTTCAATTTTAATCACAGGCCTGCAAATCTCCATAAATCTAGCACCTGAGCCACCCTTAATTACGGAACAAGCATTCTGGGGCGGCGCGCCGCCGTGCCCCGCTAACAAGGTTAAAAGGTGCAAAGTGTGTGTAATGGGAAGCAGAGGAACTCACTGAGCAATTGTTAACACCGTGTTAGCTACTCCATTTCTTTGTCTCTTGCCTCGTTCTCGTCCTATTTTCCCAGCTAGCGGAGTCCACGGAGCACCTTGTTAGAGGCGCTAGGCTAGAAGTAATGTCATTTAGCTAAGTGGTGAGTGTGGAGGGGCCAGATGTGTGCTTCGCAGTGGATGGTGCAGGCGGAGGCGACGGAGGCAAAGCAGTTCCACTATCTGCTGCTCGCTGCGAACGGGATCGGGTAATTGGCAAAGAGGTGGAGTCGCTCTTCTGAAGGGACCCAGACTTTCTGACACCACATCCAAAAAACTGCTAAAACTGATATGCATTTCTACTGCTATTTGGTTTATTTAACCCGTGTGTTGTCTTCCCATCAACACTTTTGACGCTTTTTTCAATGTTATTAACTTTGCAGTTACTTTTGGAATTTTTGGTCAATAAACCTCATTTATAGGAAATGATGAATGAATGTTTGAGTTCAAAAAAGCAGAAATTAGGAATTATTCAGACTAAAATTAAAGGA
>NC_045754.1:20214432-20214687 GCF_008692095.1 Etheostoma spectabile
ATGGATAATCACAGGCTGGAATATGTCAACTTTTACTCAACACTATTTCAAATACACATTTGTTTTCTCGATATGCTAAAAAATTGAATAAGACGCCCCAAAATGGACCGTTTCCAGCTGTAACAGGAAATGACATAACCCCTGTGACCTGTTTCCGATTTAATAAAATGTTATTTGAACCATACATCATCTTTGCAAGTCTCCAGTTGTTTTAATTATGATAGAGCAGCTCTCAAAATGTTCTACTTGCGATCT
>NC_045754.1:20214697-20216259 GCF_008692095.1 Etheostoma spectabile
TTTTAATCACCAACAGACTGTAGATAATCTGTAATCTGAACAGATTGAGTCTCTCGGACTTCTAACCGTGACTATCAGCCACAACAACGTGTGTTCTGTACAGAATCAGCCGAAGTTAGCAGGTAAAATCCTTCTGATTCAAAAACATTAAAAAGTTTCCATACGTCGTCACCATGTTGAGTCGATTCTGACCCAATCAGCTGTTAAATCAGCTGAGAGGCCGGCGTTTCCCAGCATGCTCTGGGTCTTGCAGGGTCTCAGACCTGCGGCCGCCTCGCTCTAGTGAGGTCATCGTTGCCTACGTGTGCACAACGTCAGAGCTGCGCGCACCTGGCTCATCTCCAACGAGTCTACTATCTGAGGCCTGACCAGATTTTGGCGTAATCTCCTAATCTGGTGACATAGCGAGACCCAGAGGGGACTCTACAGGACACTTTAAAAATCTGTCTCAGTTGTGTCAACCAATTGAAGTAATTATCTATTAATCCGCATTCATCCATTGTTATGTAAATCACTTAGATTTCCATACCAGGCCAGAAAAATGCGCATCAGTACAAAATGACAGTCCCCTGAAGATGCTGAATACTCCGACAAGACCTCCAGATGTCCGGATTAAGACTCCATTTGTTCCCCGACTGTTGAGACACGAGGTGATCGGACGGCTCGCAGCCTATCGAGGGAATAATCACCGAGTCTGGAGAAACCAGAGACTCTAACATACGCTCGAGTCTTTGTTTCCCAATTTGTAAGCCGCGGGCTGCGAATTAAAGCGGAACAATGTAATGCAGTCCATAATACAATTATGCGTGAGAGGACTGCATGTAGGAATTGTGAAAAGGGTTTTGTGACAGGATTCCATGAGTGCAAATAGCGACTTTAATTAAGCAGTTGTGCATAATGGGCGTCTTTGGGCTTGCTACCGTGTGAAATTGTCTGCCAATTAGATAATTATCTGTGAAAAACGTCGGACATGAAAGACAACTCCATGCCATGCGGAATCATTGTGATTATGCATGTCATTTATTTTGTGCAGAGTCAGTGTGATTATTATATTATACTCTCATGGCACTAAATAACTCCCCAACACAAACAGAAAAGATGAAAACGGCCATTAAAGTGGCTTTCTGTTAACTGTGTTGTTCTCACAAATAAATAAAGAAAGAAGTGGAAGCTGTTAGAAAGAGACTAATTTACACAAGTGTCATCCTGACAGCTGGCCGGCTAATACCGCATAGCCGCCTTGTTTTGTTTACACATCGGCTTGATTTTGATCACTGGTCCGCTCCGATTTTCCAGATGTCTTGCACACGTGTGTGTGTGTGTGTGTGTGTGTGTGTGTGTGCCATTTTTGAATGCAGAGACCACTGTCACCAAACCCACACACACACTACAATTCACATTCCAGATGAAGTCTGTCTAGAAATTGTTGTTTTCCCCTCAGGATGTTTCATTTTCTGTATGCACACCCAATAATCAATACCAGCAGCAGTGAGTATTGAGTGTGCACGTGCAGGTGTGTGTCTATGTTGCGTGTGTTTGTGTGTATGGGGTGTGAGTTGTCA
>NC_045754.1:20216269-20226238 GCF_008692095.1 Etheostoma spectabile
GGGGGGGGGGGGGGGGGGGGGGGGGAGCGGCCACTCTCCCTTCCATCCCCTGCCACTGATTTAACATATGGCTAACCTTTTGGAGATAGCGCCTGCTGTTTGCGTCCCTGCTCTGCACTGATAACATCCCAAATCATTACCCAAATCCTGTGTCACGCTAAGCTTTCAGAAACGGGCCGAGCCCCAATGCACCGGCACGGCGCTCGTGGTTAGGAGAGGGGGAAACAAAAAGATGGCGGCAATTTTCCTACATCTGGTTGAAAGCTCAGAGAGGAGCAGGTTGGGTTTTGGTTTTGGTCATGAGGGAAAATTAAGCCTGCATGTCTGTCTGTAAATCCCCACATTAAAGATTGTTGACATATTGCAATTATGTAATGCTACTTCATTGTTTCCAATGGGGCACTACGGGTACTTTTACACCTACTCTCTTCATTCCGATGAATGCTGGTACACTGTAAATAATGGCTGTGAAATCTCCAGTTATTTCCTTTAGATTTCACAGTAACACTACTGTACATCTATGTGTGTATAAATGATTTTTCCTTTAACTATGTAAATACTGTACATATCCACACTCCTTCTATTATACAATATATTCTTTATTTATATTTCTACTTGATATTTCTACTATTTGTGCAACTGCAACACAGAGTTTCCCTTCGGGGATCAATAAAGTATTTCTGATTTTGATTACAGTAGAATGCTGTAAAGTTTACATTACAACCTTGTCGACATGACCAAATCACAGTAGTCTAAGTATTACAGTTGAAATCCCAGTAGTCAAAGCATTACTGTAAAAATAAATCACAGTATAGCCACTATAGTACTATAAAGAGTAACGTAAACTACTGTATTTTCACTTTTTTATCTTGTGTTTAATTGTTTTGAAATTTTACAATGAATACATAAAATACTGTAAATGGAAGTACAGTACCTTTACTGTAAAAACCTTTACTGTACTATTGTTGCTAGTAAGTTACTGTAAAATTTACGTTAGATTTGTTAACTTTGGTTTTTTGGTTTGAGTGAAGCTGCCGATCAAACTCTAGTACAGACTAACAACCGGGGCGAGACTGGTTTGTGGTTTCAGGGAACGTAGGACCCAAATGCAGAGACAGCAGGCAGGGTCGAGGTTGAATACTTGATAAAGAAAATCCTTACAAAGACAATAGACCTGAAGATAGCAGGCAAAGTACAAAACAGGGACAGGCAGAATCCCCAAAACAGGAATAAATAGAAATACTCGGACCACCGAGACCAATGGGCCAGACTACACACACACACACACACACACACACACACACACACACACACACACACACACACACTCTCACAGAATCCAATACATCCAATACAATGACCTGACACAACCAAGGACAACACAAAGACTAAATACACAGGGTAGCAAGTAGGGCTGGGCGATATGGAGAAAATCAAATATCACGATATTTCTGACCAAATACCTCGATATTGGTAACGATATCGTAGTGTTGACTATTGGTGCTTTCACAAAATATGTACACAATGAGATTTTTGATAAATAATCATCAGTAATGGGGATATAATGGCTAAGTGGGTAATAATAGAACAGTTACACTAGTCTGTGAAGTTCAGGAAATTACATCACTTTACTGTAAAACCAGGAAAAGACAACATTTATGCCAAATTACGATATCCAAAATCTAAGACGATATCTAGTTTCATATATACACACAATATTGATATAATATTGATATATTAGCCAGCTCTAGTAACAAGGTAACGAGAGGCAGGGGACACTAGGGCTGGGAAACAGGTGAACGACATCAGACAATCACAAAGGCGGGAAAACCAAAAGACAGGAAGTAAAACTAGACAAGACTACAACAATTAAATAGGCAATAGGACAAATGCCAAACTTTCAATATTTCCATTTGCTGACTGGAAACTGTGAAAAAGTCATCTGTATATTATTGCCATAAAAATCTCGCTTTGCCAGACCTTCTACGCGGCACTGTGGAGGAGGGTCTATGGTCTGGCTAGTCCACACAGCATTCCGGGATTGGGAAAAAAAACACTCTCTGGTTTATTGGCATTTCTTTAAACCAATCACAATCGTCTCGGGCGGTGCCGAGCGCCGGACGGAGCCCCGGTGCCGCTTGCTAAATTGTCTCAGGAAGGAACTTGTTTTGGTGGAAATGGACATCTGAAAAGAGGGACATTGGGCGGAAGTGGAACATTGTGGACATAGACTATTGCCATATTATCTGGTAACTATGGTGACATATGTTACGGGTCAGCATATGCAGGGTACTAAAAAGTAAAAAAAACTGTGTGTTGGGCTTGTGTCCTACTCACTGTATCTCATTAAAAACTGAGTGGAATGAGTTTTGTCATTCCCATAGACGCCTTGTTATTGGTGTTTTCCCAGTTTTTCACACTATGTAACCTTGTGAAAGTGAATCGCGATCGAGTGTTTGTTTGTTGTGGCGAAGCTTCATTGGAGTTACACACGTCGCTAATGCCGAGGGACTGTTGCCTCTCTGCTTCCTAACAACATTAAATGGATGGTCCACTTAGAATTAATGACTTCCTCACTGTGGACAAATTTGATTGTGTTAGGCTAACGACCAATCCGGGCCAACATTTAAGTAGAGCTACGATTGGTTCTGCCGCTGTTTGAGGCCTTTATTGATGGTGTGCCACACACACACACACACACACACACACACACACACACACACACACACACACCTTGAAATCACACACCTTCCTCGTTTCACAGTCAAGAAGCGGTCGCCCCAGACAATATTATCTCATATGCACAGACAAATTACCTCTTTGTTTTAAGGACATAAGTATTTCTCAAAAAGAAAAAAAACAACACACACACACACACACACACACACACACACACACACACACACACACACACACACACACACCACACACATTATGAAAATCCCTCCATAAATAGGAAAAAGAAAGCACTCAAAGGGAAGCTAAAGTGGCACTTATGGATACTGTTAGCGTTTTGCTTGGGCAAAAGAAATTCTCCTATTAAATGGGTCTCTCTCTCTCTCTCTCTCTTTCTCTCTCTCGCTCTCTCTCTCTCTCCCTCTCTCTCTCTCCTGGCTCGCCGCAGAACAGATCAAATGAAGGTTACGCCGTCCTCTCTCATGGCCTACATCCTGATGCCAGAGCTAATTGCATAATTTGTTTCAGAATTAATAGCTAATAGCAGTCTCTTCTAGGCTCATGTAGCCCCCCCCCTCCCCCCCATATACTCACTTTCTCTTTTTTCCCCACCCAACCTCTCATCCTGTTATGCATTATACAAACGCTTTAGACAATATAGTAAAGCACATCATGCTGGGGTATGTTGCATTCACACCCAAGAAGGTGATGAATGACAGGCTGATTCACCCACTTGGCCCTTGCTTTTTGAATCTAATAGCATTGTTAAAATCTACAATGGAAATTTCTCACTGCATTGACTGTCAAAGCAACTAGTGAAGGAAGAGAAAGAAAAAAAAAAGCTGCAATAAGCTGCTCATTTTTGAATGATATATGAGCTGCGTTGTAGCCGTCAAACACTCACTCTTCACTGCGAGAGTGTCGGCGCTGACGTGTTCCACAGGGTGGAGGTCCGCATAAAACCGGCCCACCTCCACGCACGGAGGCCAGCACAGATGAGCTCATCCGAGGGTGGCCACTATCAGTCGATGCCCTCCCACAACAGCCAATAACCTCCTCTCCCCTCCGTGTAATAAACCAGCCTGAGATTCAAAAAACTAAACCAAACAAACAGGAAGGGGAGCACGGGAGGAAGAGGAGGCAGGCGAGAGAGAGAGAAAGAGAGAGAGAGACACAGAGAGACTGGTACTGCAAAACAAAGAGACTCTGGATTCAATCTACACTGAGATGCAGCTGTCAATCATTGGCTATATTAACCTGCGGTTGGATGGTGGGATGTTTTTTTTTCTGTTCATCCATCCTGGACACAACCAAAAAGCGTGGCAACCATTACGTTGATGTTACAGGAAGTGAAGCAAAGTGTGTTATTTGGCTGTGGTCATAACAAATATTTCCCCAAGAAGTCGTTTCACTCAATAAATCTGTGAGGAATGTTGTGTTTCTGCCGCCACAGTGTGTGCCTTTTATATAAAGAAACAACATCCACGCCACCGAAAAGGCTACAGCGCAACCTCTTCACATTTTTTAAAATTAAAGGTCACTTTCGCCTATTTAAACTGGTGACGCCATGACAGGTAGTGAATGGGGCTGCTCGCCTCCATCTGTCAAAAAAAAAAAAGAACCTAAACAAAACATGCTTGCTTAGTCAGAAGGGTCGCCTTGGTGAAAATGTTAATACTTTCTCCTGATCACATGACCTGGCCCAGGTAGCCAATGATCTGTATCTGGCTCTCACTGGTTCCTGATGTAGTACAGCTAGCAAACAGAGCCTCAGGCATGGAAATCTTAATTAAGGTCCCTTCCCAATGTGCAACCTTCAGACGACGCCGCTGAAACATCGCTTTAGCATTTAGGAAATAACAGCAGCTCGTTGAGCTCCTCAAACCTTTGCCTGCATTTGGAATTTGATTGTGACCTCAGGTTGCCTTTTCTATTATGGTGGCGAATAGTGTTACAATGCGCAGCGCCAGTTTTTAAATTGAAATTTGACAGGTCTACCGAGCAGAGACGCAGGGGGGAGAAAAGGAGACTCCATATTGCATATAAGCTCTCGTGCTCTTTCCCCCCCCCCCCTTTCTCGCCTTTTGTATGCGAAAAGGACTACTGTTGGCGATTTCCTTCAGCGGAAAGCAGTCCTGCCTCACCTGATTTATCTCATGGCATGAACATTATACCAGCCAACACATAGCTACAGTATCATAGGGGGAAGTGACTGAGCACATGTTTTTCTTAAATATACAGCGATGGAGCCAAGATTGTGTGGGAGGGAGTCAAATAGTGCTTTTCAAGGGGGGTCACTGCTCCATATATATATATATATATATATATATATATATATATAAAGACGCTGTCGAACTCTCAATGTAGTTGCACTGATTTGCACTATGTTACTCAGGAATCATCCAATTGTAACCCGTCAATTGTGGGTGTAAAGAGGGCTGGCCACTGTCTGTTATTGGACGCGTGTCTCTGTATGTGTGTCATAATTCTTTCAGTTTCAGCAGTGCCCCCTGTAACCCCCCCCCCCACACACACCACCCACACACACACGCTGGAGCAATATCAGCGGCACCAAGACAGCATGTACCCAGCTTACTCATCTCAGCTAAACCCATCTCCACTCTTTCTCACTCACACTACCCACCACACACACACACACACACACCACACACACACAACACACCACACACACACACACACACACACAACACACACACACACCCACACTCACAGCATAGCTAATAAGAGTCTTACCTGCTTCACCGAGTCAGTAGCAGCAGCAAGGGGAGCGAGACAGAGGAGAGAAACAAAAGAAGTTGATGTGATAGGCAGCATGGGAAAAAAAAAAAAATCATGCTTTTTGAGACAGTATTGTGATAGAGTAATAACAGTAGATAGATAGATAACAGGATTTAAGCCCATTAAAAGAACAGATAAACAGGTCTAAATATAACCATCAGGAAATTGCATTCAGTATATCCACCTAATGCTTCCTTTTGAAACATTGTTATACTCATGTCTAATTAATCACTGCTCAATTAACAAGGTTTAATTAGTGTAAACAAATTAAACCATAGTTGAGATGAATATAGCCTTTATGTTTTGCCGGTGTTATCGTTAGTATCGTTGTGTCCAAATTAAGAGCACATTTACAACAATCCTTGTTGCAGAAGATTTCTTTTTGGCTTCAGTGAAGAGAATACACAGCGGAGGTGTATTTACTTCTAATTTCCCAAAATGTAAAATACTGCTTGGTAGAAGCTGCGTAGCTTCTCAGCATTACATTAGGATTATGTCTAGAAAAAAAATGTGACATTTTGTTTTCATGCCGAGTTCTAGGAGAACATTAATACTGCTTTCATGTCTGCCTGTAAAGTAGAAAAGCTAGAGCTAGGAGGTGCTTAGCTTAGCTTAGCATAAAAACTGGAAGCAGGGGAAAACAGCTAGCCTGGCTCTGACCACAGTTAAAAAAGAAAACCTCTCCACCAGCACGTAGACGTGTTGCATCTTGTTTATTTAATCGGTACGCGAGCAGAAAGGTTTTATAGGGAGTTGTTTTCAGTATAGCCGTGCTGTAACTACTTCTTGGCCAGGAGCAGTGACTAGGCTACAGCCGGCCGATCGTTAGCATTAAGACTGGAAAGAGGGGGTGTCACTCTGAGTCGCACATGCTCAGCTATAAACGGTTTACAGCATAACGTGTTATAATGACATTTGTGAAATCCGTGAAATAATACATTTTCTCATTATACACAATAACGGATATCATTTCAGCAACGTTTTAGCTATCTATGGTTGTTTTGTTGCTAACGTTAGCTCAAAACGCCATTCAACTGACAGCCTTTGTTGAGTTTGATGCTAACTTGTAGCCAGCAGTGAACCAACTTGGTTAAGTAGGTCCATTTTTAATATATTGACATTACAGAATCTCTCGTTAGCATCTTGTATGCTACTTGTCGCAAAGTGACGCATTTGAGTGCAGATTTGAGTCGCGCATGCTTCACTTTGCAAAAAAATGGACCTACTTAACCAAGTTACTTTATTGCTGGCTACAAGTTAGCATCAAACACAACAAAGGCTGTCAGTTGAATGGTGTTTTGAGCTAACGTTAGCAATGAAACAACCATAGATAGCTAAAATGTTTTTGAAATGATTCCCATCTTCTGTTATTGTTTGTATTGAGAAAAGTTTATTATTTTATGGATTTCACAAGTTTCAGTATGACACGTTATGCCGTAAACCGTTTACATCCGAGCATGCGCAATTCAACTCTGCACTCGCCTCACATTGGGCAGTGACAGCTGACTTCCCAGACCCTCCTGGTTGTCATGGAAACTGCGTCCAGCTTTGTAATCAAAAGTCACACTTTCACGCAGTTTTTGTCCTCATAAATATGGATATTACACGCTAATAGTGAGCTTTATATCTTCTGGGAGTTGGGTTCTGTTACCTTTCGAACAGAGCTAGGCTAGTTGTTTCAAGTCGTTTCTAGTCTCTATGCTAAGCTAAGCTAACCAGATGTGATGTTCTTATCAAACTCTTGGCGAGAAGGTGAATACCGCTTAGCATATTCTCAACTGTGCCTTCAAAAGTAATTATACGCATGACTAGGAATAAATACAGCAATGATAGCAACAATATCAAATCATTGTACATTTCCTCAGCTCATAACAATATTTAACCGCACTGATGTTCATACATGCAGTAAGGAGAGTACTGAGTAGAACAAAATGCGCTTTTAATGATGTTTATGACCCTTTGTGAGCACCACTTCATTACATAAGGAATGCTGTGGCTTGATCTCGTGGACACTTTCATCTGTGAGTCTGCACAGGACACCTGTCCCTTCAGGCTTTATGGTAAACAACAGATTGTTGCAAACCTGACACACACACATTCCACACCCTGTGAACATTAGGAATGGGGGAAAAAGGGAGGAAAGACGTAAGGAAAACGCAGGCACGCCGATTGGCTTTTTAGAGCGAGCAAAACCGAGAGATTTCAATCAAGATTTCTGACAGTCTATTAGGATTGGCATAGGTTATCATTACCTTGTGTGTCGGCATCCTAATGCATGTTTTCCTTATCGACGTTTAGCGCGTTGATAACGCCGGAGAAATGTCATTCTCTGGGTAAAAAGGTATGCCAATATGTTTCTGGCAAACAATGCAGCTGCCTTTGAAATGATCAGGTATATCTTGTGGGGACATATTTTGAGAATCAACTCAGGTAACGACGGAAGTCATTTCCCCAATTTGCCTCAAAGAAACATAACTGTAATGTTATAACCAGGGCTTAAAGTACAATATTTTCAGGGATAATTGCATAAAAGTTTGAAAATTTGAAGGTGCCAAAAAAGTAATCAGTCTGAATTTATCAATAAATAATAGTGCTGTCAGTAAAAAACATGTTATTAACGGCATCAATGTTTTTATCGCAAGATTAACGTTATTTTTGGCCTAGCAAACTTTGTAGTTTTTTCACATGCTGTTGCAACTAGTAACGTACATAGATAGATAGATAATTATTAATCCCCAAAAATTGGAAATTATAGTGTTACAGCAGCAAAATCAGTCACACAGCACAGAATATAAATGTAAGTGAAATACTAGGATACAATATACATACATACAATATACATGAAATAATAATATGAACAAAACATGACAACAAATATTTGAATATATACACAGGATGGGAAAACAAAATGTGCAACTGCTTAAATAGCATGCTAAAATGTAAATAAAATGCAAATAAATAGTAGCAACTAGTTAGTGAGCCAATGTTGTTTTCAATAAAAAAAACATTTGCACATAGCAATCCAATCCGCTTTCCCATGTTGATAAGAGCATTAAAAGGAGAAAAATAATGGGACAAAAAGAAATCAAGGGACCTTTAGAATTTAGAAAATTGTGTGATTAATTGCGAGTTAACTATGACATGAATGCGATTGATTGCGATTCAATGTTCAAATCGTTTGACAGCACTATTAAATGAGTACGAGGGATTCTCACAGTATCTTTGGCCACAGCTGCTTTATTCTGAATGAAAAGCTTCTCCTTCTGTTCAGGAAATCCCTGAAGCCATCTGAAGGCAGCAGGACAGATATGTTAGCAGATACAACCAGCATGGCTGAGATCTTGCCTTCTGTCACATTAAGCAGACAGCGGTCTTACCAGTAACCTGCATTCCACCATGCTAACCCCCAGCTTTTTCTTTTTTAATAACTTTTTATAATCTCTGGCAAGCTTCCCAGCCTGCGGGCGAAGAAAGCAACAGTTAATTCCCCCTCCTCTGTACGGTATTCAAGGAACATGAACAAACAGAAATGGATGAAGAGATACTAGACGTGGATATGATCCAAGATTGTGTACCTATAGATATGGAGAGGGGAGGGACGTGGCGGGGTGGTGCGGACGGTGTCCCCTTAATGGCCCGCTTTGTGGGACACCCTTTTTTATTTAACCCGCATGTTGTCCTTGATTCCACACAACGCTCTTTGCCAAGTACAAATCTCTACTTTCATTAATTATGGGGCGTCTTATTCAATTTTATAGCATAAAAAAAGGGGTGTTGAAATAGTATTGAGTAAAAGTTGACATATTCCAGTGTGTGATTATCCATCAACATCCATTCCTTTAATTTTAGTCTAAATAATTCCTCATTTCTGCTGTTCTATCTCCAACATTGGGTATAATTACAAAAAAATTAGGTTTATTTACCATAAATTCCAATTAGCGTTTCCCAAACGATAGCGGGGCTATCGGGTAGTAGCTAACAACAACAATGTTCAACGTTATATTTGAATATTTTAGACGATGAAAATGAGTTCATGAGTTCGCCCTGTATACCATGGACGTATTAAGAGAACAAACTATACTTGTAAGAGACGCAAGCTCATGTTGCTACGACAACACAAAAACTTTTGGTAGTGTGGCATAAAATCGGCATACCGTATGTCAGACGGACCTGCCGGTCGCCGGTCACCGCCGATCACGTGAAAATCGGCCAATTCTGGTCAACAGCCGACACACTGGTGCATCTCTAGAAATTTTGAAAGTGGCATTTTCTTTTGCGGAGTGCATATGTTCCATCAAAACAGTATGTTCCCAAGACTATTTTGCAGAGTCATCTACTCCAGAGCTTAGCGCCGCCCAAGACGATTGTGATTGGTTTAACCCGTTTGCGCCGGATGCTTCGCGACGACACATCTACCGCCGGTGACTGCGTTGCGCCACTCTGGACCTCCTGCCGGCTGCTGCGTGGCGCAGCATTTTGTATTCGTCGGTCTTT
>NC_045754.1:20226248-20226700 GCF_008692095.1 Etheostoma spectabile
TGCAGCAGAGAACGCACCGTCATTGGTTCAAATACACATTGTTGCGGGTCTTGTTGGCCATGTGACCACCAAAATGTACCGTAGTTTGCTGAATAACTCACGTCAATCAATCAGAACAACATGTGCGTTTATGAATGTTTGAGAGACGAGCGAGGAAAACGGTACGGGCATCAGAGGAGTTAGACACGAGGGCGCGTGACGTTGAGGGGGGAAGATGGTGTGAGGAGGGTTTGGGAGGGAGGATGAGTCTCACACATACCACTTCCTCTGTCGGAGCCGTTTTCTCAGCTCGTCCCTCAAAACTTCACAGAACAACGCACATTGTGTGTTGGTGATTGACGTGATTTTCAGCAAACTACGGTACATTTTGGTGGTCACGTGGCTTTAAATAGCCAACAACACCCGCCTCATGTGTATTTGGAACGGTGCGTTCTCTGCTGCACGCGTCGTGA